>NC_056439.1:1275000-1372795 GCF_018296145.1 Oncorhynchus tshawytscha
TTCATAACGAGGTTGGGTGGGGGGGGGTTCCTTTCCATCAAAGCACCACTTTCTATACTTAATCATGAATAATATGATATACTGGCAAACATCATAGAAATGCATAGCATCTATAGGTTGAACGCCATTGAACAATGACTTTTAAGTGCACTAGAACATAACAAGGCTGTCGTCATATGCATGAGCATTCGGGCCAAGATGAAACGGTCTTATTTTCCGATCCGTGAAGCAAGCAGAGAGGAGCAGCAAATGCATTCCCAAGGCAGCCAGCTTTCTTAACTCTTCTTATTTTCTCCGTTTAAAGCCGAGGGTCTATTCTAAACATTTGTGTATTAAACATAACACACAAGATGGAATAAATGGAATAACTCTTTAAAAGAAGTGCAGGCCCTCCAGGAGAAAACAGCCACAACAACATGGAACGGCAGCGATAGTTCTCAACGTCAGTCTGAATAACACAAACAACCGCGCTGGAAAAATAGTCCAAGACTTCAAAACGAAATTCTAAAGAGAGTAAAAAAAAAAAAGAATACATACGTCAGGCTCATAACTTAGGAATATTCAGTTGGCCGCTATTCATAATTAACTGTATTACTCCCTCATGTCTACCTTCCACATTCAGGAAAACACCGGGCTAATACTGCCTTCATTTGGAAAATAGAAATATCACTGACATTAATACAGAAGACATAATACATGCATATACTGTATGACCTCAGACTAAGCTTCTGTGTGATGAGCTACTCTTGAAGTTCCTACAGGCCTGCGCCCTTCAACACGTTCAGTTTTCAAGGCGAGGCCTCTCTTTTCTGTTACATCTAACAATGCTCCATCTCAGAGGTAGGCCATATAACGCATTATGGTATGAGCTCAATCTGCTGACTGCTTACTCTGTTTGTTTGTTTGTGGAGGGGAGTAAGGAGGTGTTGGCTCCGGAGCCTCAGATCGGCATTAAAAGCTGATCTGGCTCCTTCAGACGAGGTGGGGGAGATGCCGCCTATATCCGACTTCCTGTTGTCGACGCACGTTCGTGTGCCGGAAAAAAAATCTGCTGCCACCGAGGATAAATCCTACAGCACTTTTTACACTACTCAGAAAGAAAATAGTTAATTAGATATACAAATTCTACCCAGATTGTTATTAATGGGAACTGTGGAGTAAGCAACACATATTTTGTGCCCATAAGTAATTCTCAGGTATCTTTGATCTGCGGCCCACAGCGGATGATGCTGCGTACCGCTGTCTGAGCTTCTGGGACCCTGCCAGCGCCAGACATCTGGCTACTTTGTTATCATTGGCTGATCTGCTCCCGGGAGGCCACTCTTGTGACACCAGGCACAGAGTGTCCTGGCAAGGAAAATTATCAGCACATTTTGAGTGGATTAGATTTCCAAAGTGGTCCTCAAATCTCTACAGGGGGGCTGGTGTACCGCGATCCATCGGGGGTTCCTCAGGGCTCAGTGCTGGGGCTGCTGCAGATCCAAAACAGGGGGCTTAGCGTTTGGAGATCGGCTCACACCCATTGCATCATGGGTCTCATACAGGGTTGTGCACAAAAAAAATTAAAGAGGGAAAAAAACATTGAATTTCATAATTCATAACTCAAAATCCATAACAACTGCTTCTGTAGCCAAAATGTCAACATTTACTATTTATTTTCTGCAACGTCAACACGCTCAGGCATTTCACTGTACTTGACAATAAAACTTGAAGCAATCACTCATCACACATTTTAGGGAGGTATTGCCAGTGACTCCTAGGCCTAGAGACGACGAGAGATTATTGACATCAGCTGATCATAGCGAATGATGATATACATCTGCTAGCTAGCTAGTTAGCTATGCTGTCGAAACAAACTCATTTTTACTTGATTTGACTTTGTTCAGCTGCTGACATCTGCCTCTTATCAACAAGCAGTGAGAGACACACATGACAAATCCAACTCAAAAGTAGTCTCCTACCAGTATTTCAGTCTCCCAGCCCGGTGTTCCCGTAGCCACGGCACGCAAGTCAGACGAGTGAGCTTTTGGGGCGGGAGGGCAGGGGAGGGAACATTTTCAGAGATTGAAGAGCTGATGAAATGAGCTAGTTTGATGTGCAATTCGTAATGTTACATTTAAAATAACAACTGAAAAGAGACTCAAATGAAATGTAAAACTTATTTTTTAAATCCACAAGCTGCGAGGACACTTTTTCATAGGAGGGCAAAAGGGCAGGTGCTCTGAGGGATCTGCCAGGTTTGAAGAAAGAAAAAAAAACATTTGAAGACGAGTACCTCTCGAGTTCATTACTCTGAATCTTCCGAGGGTGTTTAGAGTAGAGATGTGAATGAATTAGCATAGAGTGAGGTGTTTTGAATGTGAGGACATTCAGACGCTCCGAATCCAGCGTAATTCAATCACAAAATCAGATTTTTCAATATGCCATTTTATAACGTTGCCTAATGCAATTTTGGGGGATTCTCATTTCTCAATCCAATTTCGTCAACTTTGCAAATTCTGACTGCACCACAGTCATAATATATCCTGGCACAGTTAGCCTATGCCACACTAGAGGGGTTAAATTAGCTACCAGCCTTGTCTGTAACACTTGAATCTTCCCCACGAAACACTTGTTAAGAGACCAAAGGAAAAGATTGCTGCCTGAGCACTGGCTTAGACAAAAAAACAACAGTTTACGACAAGCTGAACCCTTTTCACAGCATTGATTGAGGTGTCGTGTCTTTCTCCTTTTTCCCCCTCTCCACTTTTCCATTTGTGAATACAAAGCTGCGGTGACCTATAAATATTACATGGTGTGGAGATGCAGAGCAGGAATTAATGACTGGGGTGTGTGTGAGAGCCGTGTCTATGGCAGGTCCCTATGGGGTTCTGCTTAGGCAGGCACTCACTGTGAGGAGGGTGTGGTCTCGCTCGCTCTCTCTCCCTCCCTCTCTCTCTCTCTCTCCACCGTTGTCTCTTTCTCTCTCTGGCTGAGCTTCCCTTCCACGTCTTCTAGCGTCCTCTTAGGGGTCAGAGGTTACCTGGCCACTGTGCCAAGCCCTGATTGGCCTGCATGCCAGCGGCACTGTGGTAACCCCCCATTGGACATCAATCTGAGTGTTCACCCAGTCACTCATCAACCTCTCGCCAGCTGTGATTAACTCAGCATATACAGGGCTGGAGCTTCAAAGCTTCACTAACTGTAGCACAGCATTTGGGAGCTTCCTGTATATCTCCGCTAGGTCAATGCAGGCTCTCCACCATATTTCCCTATTTCATCAGGGGATTGACATGGTTGAACTGACCTCATTCAGAGAGCAACTGAAAGGCTGAACATTGATTTCCAACAGGGATTTCCCACAGTGCTATAGCATGGAAGCATATGGCGCGCGCACACACACACGGTACCACTCTGCTCAAACACCACCAAAGGTAACAAGTCTAACTCTGAGTAAGTCAGTTGGAAGGGGCTTGCAGGAGAAGAGGATTTTCCTCTCTGCTTAGTGTGGTGAATGAGATGAGGAGGGGGCATTTGACACCTGTCAGCCAACTAGCCAGGCACATTTACCTCCGTGGGGGGAGGAACGATAGGGGGGACTTGCTGGGGAGTTGCTGCATCGCTCCCAGTGAAATTGGGGAAAGCGTTTGAAGATGATTAGTGCTACAGACCCTGTCTTCGTGGCCCTGTCCAACCTGCTGAACAGCTCCCTTTGATCAGCCTGCCACGTTTTGTGTCAATAGCACGGGGCACACCGAATAAATTATAAAGTTATACACACAAAGTCAGCAGGTAAAGTGCTACGCTCGATAATCGGTGTGCTCGGTGACAGGGCCGCTGATTGCCTCTAATGAACGCCGTGGTCGAAGACGGGCACCGATGGGCGGCGGACAAACTAGTACGGCGTTACCATGCTCAGGCCAATGAAGGCAGCCTACTCGGCAGTCACATGATCAAACATAAAAAACGAGAAAGGATCCTCAAGAAGAAAACGTTCAAGATTTCCGCATTGAAGAAACGAATGGTGCATGCAGGGTAGTTTGGATGAAATCTTTCTTGGGTACTGCTTCAATGAAATGAAGGTAAATACATCTCGTTAAAATGTCGGAAACAGATTTCCCTTTATATAACCAAGGATATTTTCTTTCAACGTTCACATTACATGTGAGTGACATTCCAGGATTTCTACTCAGGTGATTCAAATACATTATGAATCTTTTTTCTCTTTCTTAAAAAGGGCCTTTCCTTTTGAACAATCTTCAAAACCGGTTTAAATCAAATCCAATTTTATTTGTCACATACACATGGTTAAGCTAACTACCGGTTAACAATACCCACTCTATATGGCATGGCTCTGTCAAAAGAGGGCAAATCCATACGCCATCATACAATGAATGTCCAGGTTCAAGGGCTTGCTAATTAGCTACTGGCCCCGGCTGAAATTACCATTTCAAAGAACAAAGATAATCCCCACTGAATGAGAGAGACTACCATTAGAAATATTTGGACTATCATTGCAGACCTGTTGTGTAGATATCTATTGCATTTTAAGAGTTATATAAGCACTTAACGAGGACAATTTTAAAGCAACTTGGCTATCATTGTGTTGCCCGGTCTTCTGTTGTCTAATGAGCTGATCATTGATGAGTCTGATGATGAGGACCTTCAGAAAGAGGAAGACCATGAATCAAACAACATGATTGAGGTTGGTTATAATCAGGATTACAAAGGATGTATTATATTCATGTATCCAATGTCGGTTTGTGTGGATGTTGGTTTAGCTTTCTGCAACTTTGTAGCAAGTACTGTCTGCATGTGTAGGTGCTTACTGCATCACGATTTCAAGGTGTCCCGTTATCTTTTCCACCTGTCCAGTTATCTCATTTTAAAGTCCATTCTAGAACTCCCTTCCAGCCAATCAGAAACGAGTATTCGTTCAATACCACTGTATTACTCGATTCTCAGTTCAGACAAAACCATGTCTTCTCTGGGGTTATGCAGACCGATCACATGTTCTAAACAGATAAAACACAGATCACATCAAGTAGCTGAGCAGGTATCAACTCTACGAGCTCGACAACATTTGTTTGTCTACCGAGTCCTTCTCCTCTAGCTGCTAAGAGGAGAGGATACATTTTTCATTGACTGAAGCATGAAATGGGAGGGAATCGATGTCTAAATGGTGTCAGCGTGGTTAATCTTGGAGTGTTGAAGTTCAAGCTGTGTATATACCTCTATTAGAGGTAGCGAATGATGTCACTAATAAATCAACATCATTATCATAACAACAGTGTCTCAGAGTACAAGTGCTGATCTAGGATCAGGTCCTCCCTGTGTCCATATAATCTTATTCGTTATGATCTCAAATACAAAACTGATCCTACACCTGCACTTCTACTCTGAGACTCTTTGGTTGTATTTACATGTATTTCCACTAATTGGTCTCACTAAAGTTCTAATCCGATTGGTCAAAAGACCAATTAGTGTAAAAAGATCAGAATTGGGCTGCCTGTGTAATGTAGCCTTTGTGAATACAGGCCCTATTCTGCAGATCTGAGAACAGAAATGCTTCTGTTTCCTCATCCTGACCCACACCCTGATCTAATTATATTTCACTCTTTCATACAGATGAAGATACGTTTTAATATATGAGAAGGATGCTCACTGTGTTGGAAAACAAAACAGTCAAACTCTATTGGGAGTTTCCCCCGTGTTAGGCGCTCAATTAACTGTGTCACACGCACACAGCTCGCTGCAGCAGTGTGTGTACCCTTTAAATATGGTGTTTGGCATCTGTAGCGTAGCACGGCGGATTGGATGAGGTAAAAAATATAATTATAGCTGATGAGGCGCGCGGCTGCGAGCAGAGGCAGCGCTGTGTGACAGTGTACCAGCAGAGAGCTTTTTAATTTGTCGGATCAGATCGTGACATGCTCCATCAGAGGACGGGGAAAATCTTTTCATTTGTGCAGAAGAAAGGAGGAAAGGAGGGTCAATTAGCATCAACAATTAGACAACCGCGTGACAAGCCCTGTATTACCCAGTGCAGCACGGGACAGTCAAACTAATGAGAGAGGTAGAGATGTTGATCCAGGTTGGACAGAGATTCTGCAGTCATCCTGATTTCTTCCGGCTCTGACACTCATCACAAGTAAAACATCTGACACCCTACACATTCTTTACAGTCGCAGCCGCTGAGGAGACGTTTCGCTCAAGAGATGCCTTCTTTATCGTCATGTATGTTGTCATATGATGTGACGCTATGTAGATACCCTTGAAGCAACAACTTTTATGAGGACGAGGACTCATAACGAGGACTCTCGTGCTCTAGCTCATTGTATTGTGAGATTGTTGTTACTCTAGTATGTTGTATTCGGGCATGTGACAAATATATATTTTGTATTTGATTCCCTTTTCACTACAACATCTATGTGAGCTCCTGTCCATCCTACATTGTTGCTAAGTGACGAGCTGTATAACTAATCCAACTGTGCTCTACTATATTGTGACCAGCTCTCACAAAGTCTCACGTCAGAATTAGACGTTCATCCATGTTTTACTCAAATGTCAAATTTCGAAGTTGTTGCAAACATCACATTTCGAGGTGTTTAAGGTTAAGTTTAGACATTAACTCCAAATGTTTAAAGTCAGGGTTAAGGTTTGGCATTAACTCTGAAATCTTAAGGTTAGGCATTAACTCAGAATGGTCAGGGTAAGGGTTAAGGTTATAGGCATTAACTCAGAATGGTCAGGGTAAGGGTTAAGGTTAGGCATTAACTCAGAATAGTCAGGGTTAAGGTTTGGCATTAACTCAGAATGGTCAGGGTTAAGGTTAGGCATTAACTCAGAATGGTCAGGGTAAGGGTTAAGGTTAGGCATTAACTCAGAATGGTCAGGGTTAAGGTTTGGCATTAACTCAGAATGGTCAGGGTTAAGGTTAGGCATTAACTCAGAATGGTCAGGGTAAGGGTTAAGGTTAGGCATTAACTCAGAATGGTCAGGGTAAGGGTTAAGGTTAGGCATTAACTCAGAATGGTCAGGGTTAAGGTTAGGCATTAACTCAGAATGGTCAGGGTAAGGGTTAAGGTTAGGCATTAACTCAGAATGGTCAGGGCAAGGGTTAAGGTTAGGCATTAACTCAGAATGGAAAGGGTTAAGGTTTGGCATGGGCTTAAAACAAAAATCTAAAAACAACTTTCCATCACTTGATTCAAACTTATAACATTTGGAATCAGAGGCATATGCTTAAAGCCCATCCACCATCCCTGTCCACAACGCCCTGTCAAAACCGAAACCTATTTGAAGGTAACGCTCACTGTTGCCCCTAGTGGCTGATGTTCACATAATCTCCCGACGTCATCAGACATGGATGGACGTCGAATACTGACTTGTATCCCGGGTGACCTGGTAGTGTATTGACCGTATTTCAAAGTGGCAAAACAGGCTTTCAATCTACCACCTACATTAACAGTGCCAAAAGGGGGGTTGGTGGTGCCGGGGAAGTTTCTCAATCTCATATTATCAAAAGAGACCATTTCAAAGGGACTGTGATTTCTTTGGGCCCGTGCATTATTTGACTGGCTGGTTGACAGGTGCAGTGGGGAGCTCTCAATATTGATCTGGAGGACCTAGAGGTATGTGACATCATTATGAGGTCTGACCTTATCCTCCGCTGCCCTGCAGCCCCCTTTGTGTGTGTGTGTGTGTGTGTGTGTGTGTGTGTGTATGGTTGCTACTGCTCAGGATCCCGGCCCCAGTCTAATGCCTTGCCCCCGAAGGACCGGACTGCGTGCCATGGCCTCCAGTCTGTCATGGGAAAATTGGTGGTGGTGTTATTTGTTTTGCTGACCTCACGGCTCACCTCACTTTCTCTGGCTCTAATCAGTCGGGGCTCAGGGTTCTGCCCCCTCTTAGAACAGGTTGCATTATATTATATAGATAATGGATATAGACATTTGGAAGGAGATCTGATGTTGAGATATTTCAGAGATGGGTTTTTCCTTCAGGGTGATGAAGTATACAAATGACCATATTAGCTACCAGGAAGCCCAATAGTAGACTAATGTGATCTTTAGTTAGCTCATGCAGATGACTGGGGTTGGATAACAGCTCAGTTACATTGGTGCATGTGACCCGGATCACAGTTTATATATGACTCCTTATGCTTTATTTCAGTCTTCGTAGTGACATGATATTGTTATGTAGGTATTTTGGTGAAACACCTCACCTAAAGTGAATTGCTACAGACAAACCAATAGTTTAAGAACTATCCAACACAGCGCACGATAATACGTCCCTACACTCACTGTAAATGCTATATTTAATCCTTGACACAAGATCAAATGGAAAAGGATCAAGGAGTTTTGTGTTGCAGGTGAGACGTAATTCAAGCAACATTTTTTTTTCTTCTTAAATCACAAGTTGCATTATCTCAGGGTCGAGGATTCAACTGTTGTTGAAAAGAGCTAAGTGACACTTAAGCAATTCCTGCAAGCTTCATCCTAGCTTTTATTTTCGGTCTGTGCATTAAATAAGGTATTATACTAAAGAAAGGTGTTGCTGCCGCCGGAACCTGTCACGTCTCCCAGGTAAAAACAGATGAATAAATAAAGAACTGACATGGTGGTGGAGAATGTAGAAACACACCTCTGTCTGTGTGTGTGTGTGTGTGTGTGTGTGTGTGTGTGTGTGTGTGTGTGTGTGTGTGTGTGTGTGTGTGTGTGTGTGTGTGTGTGTGTGTGTGTGTGTGTGTGTGTGTGTGTGTGTGTGTGTGTGTGTGTGTGTGTGTGAGAGAGAGAGAGAGAGAGAGTGGTTTAAAGCCAGATTTCTCCATAGATGCTCTCCTAACAAGCGTTGACCTTCTGCACCTACATGTAAAGAACTCCCGAGATCAGAAGAGGAGGAGGAGAAGGAGGGGGAAGCTGTGTGTGTGTGAATAAAGGCATCACCACCACCAGCAGCCAAGAGACTTCATCCTCTCCCCTCTCTCCCTCTTCTCTTTCCTCTCTTCTCTCCTCTCTCTGCTCCTGGTGGGTGCAGTCAGAGCATTGTCTATGTGTTCTATTCTCTCTTCCTCTCCTCTCCGCCCTTCTCGTCCTCCTCTCCTTTCTCTCATGGAGTGTCTCTGTTCTGAGCTAGCAGCAGTTATACCTTGTTGGCGGAGGAAGCCACAAAGGAGCGGTAGTGTAATAAAAACAGCGGTCTCTGGTGATCCGGGTGTAATTGGGATTGTTAACGTGGAGAGCTCCTGGGGGAGACTGAGTGGAGGAGAAGAGTGTGTCTGTCTTTGTGTAAAGTAAAACACACATGCTCTGCTCCTCTCTCTGCAGCGTTCCTTGATTCCGAATAAGTACAGTAGTCAGAGCTAAAAGAGAAAAAGAGCAAACAAGTCACCTGAGCTATATCAAACCCTAGCTGCTACTATTATGCTTTTATTCTTTGTTTTATTTTTATTTTATTTCGGTGCTTTTTTATTTCCATGTTGTAAAGCTACAGTGAAGCCCGGTTTTTGATTCAGAATTCCTCAGAGAACTTGTGTTTTTAAGAGAAAAGGAACGTGCTAGTATTCAGGCATATCTTTTGATGAGGAAGGAGCTTTCTGCTGTGTTTATCCACTGAGTCGCTGTATCATGATACAAATTGAGGGCACAACACCTTCGACATAATCGGCGCATCGAGGTGTAATATTGTATGTTGAAGTCAGCAAGTCATATGGATGGTTAGTCCTCTTACATTAATGAATTATTAATGAGTAGTACTTAGCAATTAATTCATTGGTAGTCAAATCATTGACTAACTTGACTGCATTTTGTTGCTTCGGCCAAATGTTCAATAATGTAGCCCGTAATGCTTACTCTGTTTTTATAATGCAATGGACTGTAATTTAGAGCCCCTATTGGAACAGCAAGGTAGACAGGCCTACAGTGAGATATCTGCAACTATTTTCACTAATGACTAAATAACTCATTGTATTCCACCATGCAGTCAATGCAATGAGGCAACGTTCCATTTTCCAGGAGAAATGGCAACATTTCAAATCAAATCAAATTGTATTAGTCACATTTAATTTAACTTCATAATTTCACTAACTATTCATGCTTTGTAGTAGTTATGTTTGATGGAGGATATCTCAAATCTTACAAACCTGAGCAGCCTATAGGCCTACAGGCACCGTGAACGAGCGCATTTAGAACTAGGCCTACATAACTTCGATTAATATTGTAGCCTATTGAACACTGTCAAAGGAGAAAACGCACTTCAAAGTCAATTGCTAGCGAGTACAGCCCAATTGATTTATTTGACCTAAGTTATACTAGCTTACTTTGTTGTGTGTTTCATTGTGGAGGAAAATTTCACACGCCGATTTATAGGTGGTGAAATATAAATGATTTCGTTAAAGTTTCATCCTAAATCAGTCCGTCGCTATATGTGAGGAGACACTGATTGCCCCTTGATGTCTCAGGGCGCGGGCGCGAGGGTTGGCTTCAGCCCGCCTGTCGTCCCACTTGAGAGGCAAACCGCCTGCCGGGTGGCTCTCGCGATGTAAAGTGCTTGTGCACTACCACCAACAGCTTTGTTGCAGCCGTGGGGACATATTAAATGTCTATGTGCATCAAAATCTTACCGAAAAGGCACTGACAACTAGCGCGCTAACAAAGAGAGCCATCGTGTTGTGTGTGCTCGAGACAAGTGCAGCTTCGCGTCATCGTCTGTAGCAGAGCGTGCAGCAGGGTTTTTGCATGCTATATTCATGGCCCAACATCTGTCCTCTCAGCGTTAAATTGCTTTATTGACTTCAGCATAGGCGGTGCCTAAATTGATCACAGCATATTATCAGATATAGGAATCTTAGTTATTATATTTTGGTGGTTTTGCGAGGATAATTTGAGAGCTTGTTGAGGTTCTGGCTCTCCAGTTTGTCCAATATGCAGGCATCCCCTTACAGTAAAAACACATTGTCTGGATATAATGTGATTCTTTACAATACAATAGCATAGTTGTTTGAAAATTAACCATAGTAGTTTTGACTATACTATAGTACTGTAGCTGTTTTTATTAACGGAGTATCGGTTTATTGACAGATACTGATAGATAGGCTACATAAATTGGTATTTAACGAATAGCATTTAAAAATGTGAAGAAGAAAATTAAAAAACAAGAGTGCCAACTATTTAGTCCACAACTACCTTTCAACACAATCTCTTTCCCTCCCAACTTAAATGAAATTCTTATTTTCAAGCTCAATGATCATCACACTACTATAACCAAAATACACTCAGAGGGGTGACTTTGTAACCAGAGACGAATTGCTATATCTGCAGACAGATTCCAGATTCTGTGATTTTATTTTTTAGATATAGGCCTTACCGTTATATTTTCCATGTGGGTATTCAATCACCATCTTATATCAATTAGCCCATCCAATGGACTTCAAAATATTAAACAAATTAGACAAGCCTTGTTAATTACAATATGATTAAAGGTTTTTAATTATATCACTGATGAAGTAGCCTAATTAGTATAAAGATATGATAATAGCCCGCTGCGACAAGTATATAATTGTATTGGGTTTGCAATTAAATCCTAAAGACTTTTAAAAAACCCACTTTCCACTGTCATTGATCAAATATTTCACACACGACGCTCGTCCATGCACCAGTGACATAACAATTCACCATATAGCTCGTCTATTGATTATTTCCATAGCTAATCTCAAAACGAATAAATTCGTCAAGGTGAATTACGCACATAAACAAGATAACGCGGGAGCAGGTCACTTATCGAAAAGCTGTTTCACATAGCCCTAAATTAATTTTAAATCTAGTAATCTTATCTTTTCCCCGACCCCTAATTTGTTTAAAGATGTTCCTACTGTCTTCAATTTGCCTATGATGACATAATGAAATGATAGTCAAGCATTTAACTTTGATTTATCTTTCCCCAACAGGGATGTCGCTTCATGGAGCTGTCCAAGGTACTTTCCTCATATCCATCCCTAGAAGGACTTTCCTATTTCCTCTATTGCCTAATTCGTATCTTTAAACTGAACCCCACTTTTAAAAAATGTTTAAATTAAAGGGCACAATATGAAGAAATAATAATGGAAATGGCTCGGCTATATTTGGTTATTTTTCCTCTTTCCATGTGGATCCAAAATAAATTCGGCGAAGAAGGACACAATGCTGGCTGGAGAGCTGTTTGAAATGAATGCCTTGTCTCAGACTGCCCATGCGCAGAGTCCCCAGCGGCGGTGTGGCTAATGAAGAATAATAAATCATGAAAGGTTTTTCAGGTACAGCCGAGAGAGTGTAAGAGGAGAGGGGGCGAGTGAGAGAGAGAGGGGGGAAAGAGAGAACGAAAGAGCGAGCGAGAGAGAGTGTGTGAAAGAGTGAAAGAGAGGCGCAGAGAGAGAGAGAGAGAGAGACACAGCCTGCCCTTCGCCTCAGAGCAGAGGCAGATCGAGTCCCCGCAGCATTGAACGTAGTCGAGGTATCGAGACTGTCACCGGTATCTCTTAATTACAGTCAATTGTGAAACGGAAACTTCGCAGAAAAAAAGATAAACGAATAAGACAATATTTTTACGCGGGGTTGTGTTTTGGAAATCCGTACCAGGAGGAGAGAAAACAACTTTTTTTCTACTATTAGTTTTTCGTTGCATAATCTTGGAGGAGCTCTCCAAAACAACGACACATCCACGGCGACCAAAATAACACTCTTGGAGGACGAAATTTAGAGAAAGAACGAACGAGTAATATTAACATTATTTTTTGTCATCGCGCCACAGCCCATAGCGGAAGAGGTAAACGAGGGCGCAGGCGACATTCGATTGCATGGCGCGTGCGACATCTCCTCTCCAGCAAAACTACAGCGCGTGGCCATACCTCCATACACAGGGCTAGGTAATAATATATGCGCCAACAACTAGAGAATTGGATGTTCATCTTTCCATATTGTAGCAGCTACAGTTACAGTATATAAGACAGTGTCTTCACATTCCCGGAGAAGCAACACTGGGCTTCAACTCCAATCGAAGAGGCGGAGTCTTAACTTATTAAAAGGAACTTGCCGAGACTCGGACGCCTGCAAACATGATGATGATGTCTCTGAACAGCAAGCAGGCATTCGCCATGGCCCACGCCAGCTTGCCCGAGCCTAAGTATTCCTTGCATTCCTCCTCGTCCTCCACGTTGACTTCGAATGCGCCCTCCTCGTGCTCGTCTTCCCGACACAGTAGCACCATCATCAGCAGCGGCGGAGGCAACTCGGAGGCGATGCGCCGAGGATGTCTCCCAACCCCACCGGTACGTATTCTGCATAATTACCGCTTAAAGGCACATTTTGACAGCCCCCTTTTTTTCTTGATGTTTTTTTCATGTCTGCACAGCAAATCACCCAGCACCTCCATTTTTTTCCCTTCCTCTCTCCAACTTATGTATTCAGTCGGGTTTGCCTTACATATTAATTTTGATGACCTGGGATGTTGCATGTGTCTTGTTTTGTGTGTTCTTTTTTAGGATTTTTTTTCTCATCTCATTCAGGAAATGTTTTAAACCGCGGAGTGGAGTGAGAATTCCCTGCTGACAGTTATGTGTGCATTCTATTTGCAATTGCAGAGCAATATATTCGGAGGCTTGGATGAGAGTTTGTTGGCCCGCGCTGAAGCTCTGGCCGCGGTGGATATTGTCTCGCAGACCAAGAGCCACCACCATCCTCCACACCACAGTCCCTTCAAGCCGGACGCGACCTACCACACCATGAACACTCTCCCCTGCACCTCCTCATCGTCTTCTTCCTCGGTGCCTATTTCTCACCCTTCAGCCCTTTCCGGCCACGGTCACCACCACCATCATCACCATCACCACCACCACCAACCCCACCAGGCGCTGGAGGGCGACCTGCTGGACCACATCACCCCAGGACTGGCTCTCGGGTCCATGGCAGGGCCAGACGGCTCCGCAACTGCGCACCCTGCTCACATGGCGGGCATGAACCACATGCACCAGGCAGCCCTCAACATGGCTCATGCCCACGGGCTACCATCCCACATGGGCTGCATGAGCGACGTGGACGCCGATCCCAGGGACTTAGAAGCCTTCGCTGAGAGGTTTAAACAGAGACGGATCAAACTCGGCGTGACCCAGGCGGATGTAGGGGGAGCCTTGGCCAACCTGAAGATTCCTGGCGTGGGCTCCCTCAGCCAGAGTACCATCTGCCGATTCGAGTCCCTCACCCTCTCCCACAACAACATGATAGCTTTGAAGCCCATTCTACAGGCATGGCTGGAAGAAGCCGAGAAATCACACCGGGAAAAACTCAACAAACCCGAGCTATATAACGGCGGAGAGAAGAAGCGGAAGCGCACGTCGATAGCAGCACCGGAAAAGCGATCACTGGAAGCTTACTTCGCCATTCAGCCGCGTCCTTCCTCAGAGAAAATCGCTGCTATAGCAGAGAAACTGGACCTCAAAAAGAACGTGGTGCGGGTCTGGTTTTGCAACCAACGGCAGAAACAGAAACGAATGAAATATTCTGCATGCGTCTGACTCTGAACACTCGCTCTAAAAAATAAAAAATAAACTATCAACCTACGTTGAGAGACTGAACACTGTTTAGAGACGATTTGTATTATATTTCTTATCACACACTTTTTCAATCATCAATGACTTGTGCTTTGAACAACCCGAATAATTCATATACATTCAAAATGACTGAAAGCTCAAACCACTACTGCTGTCACCTCTTATTCGCTACAAAAGGGATGTGGAGTCATGTACAGGAGCATTTGAACAGAGCAAGTAAGACCTCTGTTTTTTCTCCACCTAGACCTACTATTCTTCACCCTTTTATGTCAGTTAAGTATTATAGGCTTTAATCACACGTATTTTTTTGGTTTATGATATTGGTTAATTTATCATAGCCTACAATATTGAACGTCCTGAAAAGAACAGTTGTTTACCATGGGAAAATAGGCCTACAGTATTTTGACACAGCACTTGGTCTGTGCCTATTGACCTAGTATTGGTGTGTTTATATTTTTTGTCGCAAGGCTACATTTCCCCTGTGAGTTTATTATTATGACGATGCAGTCTGGCATTAATTCCGGGTCCACGAGGGGAAATAGGACAGTACAGTAAGCGCTTGCTGGGTCATGGAAGCTATTATTAGATTATTGCCAAACAACGCCGTGTAAATGATTCATTTAGCGGTCACATGACCTTCATTTTGTGTCCCATGTAATTAATTCCACCTATTTCGTTTTAAAGTGTGATGAAAAAGCTGAAAGATGAAGAAACGTGGTAAGATATAAAGCAAAGACCCAGAGTTTAGGCCCAAATCGAGCAACACTGTTTATACAATATAGCTGGTGTAGGGGTCGTTTTCTATTGCATAAGCATCTATCTGGCTGTAGATGGGCCTATAGAAATAGTGGATCAAATGTATGCATTTGATTGGGGTTTACAATTGCCAAATATGATTGTTTTACTACCGTTTGCAATAGGGCTACGTTTGTTTTTGCCAGCCAACGTGGGTCTGTTTCTTATGAACTATTTATTAGATGAGGCCATGTTTACATCATTATATATTTATTGGGATTCCCCCTCCTCTTCCTCCTCCCTCGTTTTGCTTGAGAAAAGCTCATTCTGACAGCAAGTGAAACGTGTTTTCGTATAGGGAAATGACAGCTAAATCTAGACCTATAGTCACGACTTTCATTTCGTTTCTGCTAAACGTTCGAGATGGTACAATCGAGAGATATATGCGATAGTATTCTCTTTTTAAATTATTTTTATGTATGTTTTTTTCTGGTTATTTATTTGTATAAATATGCGCATCATTATGAAGTCGTTGCTTGTTAAATTCACCTTGTTTCGTGATGTTTTCTTATTGAGAAAATAACCGTTTCATGGAAGTATACGTGTAAAATGTAAATATTTCATTGGAACCAGTTGCACATAATTATATCCGTACAGGTTTTGCTGTATTGCTGTTTTAGCTGAGGTACCTTCTTTCTGTGATGTCTGTTGCTTTTGGATTCCTGGTCGAATTATTTTTGTATTTATTTACTACATTAATGTATCTTTAAGTTATTTAATAATTGAATTGCAATATGTGTTTCATTAAAGAACAAATTTTAACATTTTATTGGACGTTTTGAATGAGTGTATTTGTGTAGGCCCAATTCTTGGAAAGAGCGAAATGCTTGTATACTGCATCTGCGCATTGCAATGCATTGTCAATCTAATTTAAAGACACAAATTGAATTGAGAAATATATTCCTTCAAGCATCAATGCAATGATCATCCTTGGATGTAGGCCTATGTCATTAAAGGATTTATGTTGGAGCTAAATCTGTCTTTTATGCTGAAAGGTGCAAAGATAGACCATCAAGCATCAATAGATTCTATTTTTACATATCCAATTTCTCTACAAATTCCAGAAAAATCCCATTACTGTCCCACCATGCACTGTAAAAAAGACACGAGCTTTTTTTCTACTGCCAGCTCGCTCTTGCAGCTCGCGGTAGCCTACCTGAGAACAAATGCTAATATTCTATTAGAGTCTAATCATGAAGTCTATAGAGAACTGGATAGGTCCCTCGAGCGCAGCCCTGCCAGATGTCAGCCCGCCAGAAAAACAGCCTCGCCTGCCAATGTGCCCGTCTCTATTTAAATACACAGTCAAACACTGCTCCGGTGCGAGGCATGATATGGCTTTGATGCAGGCTAGGCTACACCTTGGTTTGCGCGCGGGATTCAGCATAGATAAAATAAAATAAATCAACATTTGGAATAGAGTGTCATTTCTAAAGCTCCGTTCATGTCAGGCCGATGGGGGCTTGGCTGCATGGCTGGTTTTGACTAGATAGAGTACTTGTGTCAAAATGGACTTTTCGTATAGCAGGTTAGGAAAATGTAAGCGCCCAGGTTATTGGATAATTAACAAAGCAGGTTAGGATAATTAGGGTAAGGTTAGGTAAGGTTAGGAAAAGGATGAGGGTTAGGACTAGCCTAAAATGCAAAATACAAAAATTGATGTCAATTTGAAGTAAGCTTTACCTAATGTAGACATGACCTGCATGGCTTGTTGACTGTCTGCTTAGAACGTTTGAACGTTCTATGGGGTTTTCAGTTCTACAGCTTTCAGCACCACGGATAGCTCCCATGCTACCTGAGGGAGAGAGGAGAGGAGAAGGGAGCCAGCCGCCTCCGATTTGCACTTCTGAAATCTGTCCTCCACATTTTAAAGAGAGGATTTATAGCAGGAGAATGTATTTGCATGTGATTATTTTTTATAAATCTAATTTGATTATACATTGTAATTGAAACAGTGAGGGGGAATGCAGTGTAGGGTAGGCTATACTAATATTATAATACAAATAATGCTGCAAATGAAACATTTCTTATTAGTGCATTCAATCAATTAATTAGGAAAGGGATTCAGTAGCCTATTGATATGCAAAGTTCCACCTTTTGCTTGCCGTGAACCCGGAAGTGCATTATCTGGCAACAACATTGGGCTACACACCGAAGTTGGTGTATAGTCTAGTTGGTGAAAATATGATTGGTACACCTCTCTATTAAGCCACTTTGTGTCTATAACTTTGGCATCTCAACATTTCTAAAACCAATTTAACCCCTTGCCAGCCTACCTCCCTGAAATGACCACATGATGACGTCAGAGTTCTAACCAGGCCTATGGCTGTGTTTCGGTCTTCTTAGGAATGGCCCTTATGGCCATGGCAGAATATATTTATTTATTTATTTCAAAACAGAGATTTACAAGAATACTTGGTTTATTTCTACCAAATATAATAACTTTCACCGGATATATCAATTAGTGACACAATTATGTGTTACCGGCTATGACAACAAATTAACCGTTATTTTATTGTATTCCGTAATATAACCATTTGCTCCAAGATAAAAGCATACACTTTTCCCACTTATCTCTTAAATGTATAAAAGGCTTAAACACAAAATCAAAGCGGCTTAAAACACCACGATTAGAGCAATTGATTAATATCAAAACGAGCTGTTATTAACGAGACAGTCTTGATATTTCATCAATTAAAAGATGCTCCTGGTGAGCGATTCTCATTTCCCCTAAATGAGCCATTCACTTAATACGCTAATAAGAGCGAATTATGAAATTACACATCGAATTATGAAAAGCAGATAATTATGAGGTGCGAGCGAGAAGTATTAGGGCTAAGTAGTCATTAGCTATCGCTGTTAATTACTCAGCGTTGGTCAGGGAGGGCTGCAGAGAGAAAGTCTCATCGGGAATTGAAATGAACTTAATGCAGTGAGTCTCGCTGCTTGACACCAGCCCAGCGTGTGTTTAGTGCACTAACTGCACACTGGTAGTATGACAGCTCCCTCCACAGCTAGACAGACTATTCCCCTATTTAACTTTCCGATGTATAGGTGCGAACAAATCTATTGGGCAGCACTATCCGCACTGACAAAACACACAGAGAAAATAAACACACACACACACACACACACACACACACACACACACACACACACACACACACACACACACACACACACACACACACACACACACACACACACACACATTTTGCCTTAACATATCTCAACCAAGCCAAGTAGTTTGCATAGAAGCAACACAGCCCCTCATAGGCTATGTTGCTTCTGCTCCATACATTGAGACATGGTACCAATACACTGTGGTCGCTACATTCAAAAAGGAAAGGGCGGCAGTGTTTCCCTTTGTTATAATTAAGCCTTCTGTGTTATTTTTCTCCTTTCCCTGAACATTTCCCCCCTTTCACAGGGATGCTGATGAAATTTTAATGAATCCGGGGACTGTCTGAGCTCCGCCTGGGGAGCTGCGAATAGAATATTTTAACTGTACATTTACACTTCCTTCAAAGATGCGACTGAGATCTGGAATTAGAGGAAACACAAGGTCAGAAATCGAACGCGAGACACTGTAACCCTTTATTTAGCATTGGTGGCGCTCAACTACATTGCATTTCGCCAACATATCGCACGTTGTCCCTGTACTGTCTGTCATCGCGCCATGGCTCTTTGAATAACACGCGCGTTTAATATGGTAGCCAATCTCCGTGTGATTCGAGATTTGTAGTTGTTGATACAATATTAATGAATTATCACTGGTGATTAGTTTGAAGTGTTTTACAGAGGCGAATCAATGGAGTTGCATTAAGAAGGAGAAAAGACATGGGTGGCCATTATTCATTTCACACGTATAAACAAACGGGTGAGTATAGATTATACTGTCAACTGATAGGATGGGTGTGTTGTTTTGAAAGTGCAGGACAAGTTATTTGGTGTGATTGAAAAATAAACGTGCACTTACAGACGCATAACCCCCTCCCCTCTCTCTCTCTCACACACACACACACACACACACACACACACACACACACACACACACACACACACACACACACACACACACACACACACACACACACACACACACACACACACACACACACACACACACACACACACACACACACACACACACACACACACACACACACACACACACACACACACACACACACACCTTCATATATCATTCATATATCCTTATGTACATATTCTTTATCCCCTTACACTGTGTATAAGACAGTAGTTTTTTTGGAATTGTTAGTTAGATTACTTGTTCGTTATTACTGCATTGTCGGAACTAGAAGCACAAGCATTTCGCTACACTCGCATTAACATCTGCTAACAATGTGTATGTGACAAATAAAATTTGATTTGATTTGATTTGACACCTCTTGACCTCTCAGGCACCTCCCTCACTCCTCGCCTCATGCACGCGCCATGCACTCTCACCCACTCTCACTATCCCGCACTTCTGCCTATGTATCGTGCTATCTATTCAAAGCATGCCATCCCAATAACTTAAAAGTGTACTCTCCTACGACAATTCGTCGAATTCTGCAGATTTCATTCAAATCATATAAGAAACTATATGATTGGCGTGGCCAAACTTCTAACTATTTCAGTAGGATTATGTAAACATATCTCACTCTTGCATTTTACAGGCTATATTTGAACACGTAGGCCTCCCAAGAGGGTTTAATTATTTCTTATTAAATGCTATACCACAGCTATTTAATGCCCTGCTCATTTTCCCATGGCAGGTGACGAAGGGCCATTTAATGTTTTGGACAGGGACAACTCAATTATGGCTTGTATCCGTCATGAAACATGAGACGTGAATAGTCATCGCCATCGCCATAATTATAACAATGACTAATTTGTATGCATTATCTCCATTTAAAATGTGAATGCATTATTTCAATGTTAAATGTCTGCATGATCTAAATGAAGTATTTTCCAGCTATTGTTAAAAGCTAACAGAATGGAGAGGTATGGATGGAATAGGCTAACCTACAGCGGGGGACATGCATATGTTGACATGAGAATAATTCGCTATCTTATATGTTCTTATGTGGTTTTCATTCACAAATTTACATTTGAATGATTTAAATACTAGTATGTGAACGTCAGCGGTGGGGGCAGTGGAAAAGCTAAACATGTTGCCTTGTCCAAGAGTTCCAGTCTTAATAAATGTTGCTGTTGATCTCTGTAAATTGCTAAGCAAATATAGTCAAGTTATCATCGTTACTCATTGTGTATTTATTCCTCGTGTTATTATTTTTCTATTTTTCTATTATTTCTCTATTTTCTTTCTCTCTACATTGTTGGGAAGGGCCCGTAAGTAAACACTTCACTGTTAGTCTACACACGTTGTTTACGAAGCATGTGACAAATAAAATTCGATTTGATTTGAAATGTGCCAATTAAGTTGTAAACTGCTTATTCAATTCAAATGGTCAAACCGTCTGAAAAGATGGATGTTGCACACACATGCGCAGCTTCATTTCGTCATTAAATATTTATCCGATTGATTTTATTTCAATAAATGATGCTTTCTTCACTTGATTTCTGTAAGAGTTGTTACAATACATGTTTTAAGTTAAGCATCTACAGCACGACTAAAAACACCAGCGTTATTATACAATTAACACGTTACAATGAAATTTCGGTAATTATTTCCAAATCAGCTCTTAAGCCTATATGACGATAGAGATACATGGCCCTTAACGAGTTGAACAATGTTGAGTGCAATCTGTAATTAAGGCTCGCGTTTACTCTTAATGAACTCTTAATGGGTGTAATGCTTTATTATCAATATAATTTAAATGCCCCCGATTACAACCCTCTAAACGATGTGCAGTGGCCAGGCGCCTGGGCCTACCAGTAGGCGTATGCAAGACTACGTAATGCAATGAAGTATACCTTAGTCCCAAGGTTCGAAACATGATCAAAAAAATCGTCCGAGACACAAAACAATAACATATTTTTGAGAACAATTTTCATCAAATTTCAGATGAGGCTTAGGCTTATGGCACATGTTTTAGGTATGAATTAGTTCCATCGAGGGCATGCATGATGACCCTATCAGGTATTTTCCAATATATGTTTTCTAATGCCCCTATTTTCAAATTCATCGAGTGCTCTCCCCAACAGATTATGCCCCATTTTTCAAACGGATGGCGTCAAAATGGGCCCAATGCCATTAAATATTAAACAACCTAGGATGGGCATGCACGTTTATGAACAGTTAAGTGTCTTTCGTGCACCCCCCTCTCACAACCCTCTCTCCTTCCATCTACATTGCAAAAGCCATTTAACGCATAGAGAGAGATTCGCTCATTTTCAGAGGCTGTTGCACTGTTCCGAATGAGTAAGTTGTAAAGATTGGGCATCGGGTCTAATGAGAAGGTGGTATAGCTGTCTGCTGGATGTGTGTTCATTGAGCTCTGACAGCCGCGTGCTCTGTTGCAGATCTATTAATCATATCCACAAGGAGTGCCAGCCAGCCCAGGCTCTTTCTCTCTCAACCTCCCTCTCTCTCTCTCTCTCTCTCTCTCTCTCTCTCTCTCTCTCTCTCTCTCTCTCTCTATCTCTCTCTCTCTATCTCTCTCCCTCTCTCTCTCTCCAACTCCCTCCCCTCCTCTCTCGCTCTCTCTCTCTCTCACCCCGGCTTTCAGTTTATACAGAGCAGAATCATTTACATAAAGTCCTTAAGGCAAATAACTGTTGGGGGCTCTAATTTATATCTGATCGAAAATTAGCCGTCATTATGCGCGCCATTAGCCATGTCTTTAATGTGCTTCTAAGCACCATTTGTCAAGTAGCTTGTTAATATCCTTCAAGTCTTTAAAGTTGAGAGATCGAGCTCATTAAAGACTGTGGCACTACTGTGCTATTGATGCTGTTTTATACAACGCTGCACAGAGAGCTGGGACTACAATTTTAAAGGTATTCTTTACTAGTGTTGTCACAAATGTATTTGCTAAAAATCCAGATGGGCTACATTATGTTTTTATGCATGCATGGGAAATGGAGAGGTATGGGCCAACACGGTGTCCCATTGATTTTCTATTTTCGAATTTCTAGCCAATAACTAGCCTATCGCAGTCTAGATGAATAAATCTAGGCCTATGCCAACAGCTCACATGATGATAATAGTCAGTCAAATGCAACTTGGCTGTGAATAAAACGCTAATTATTCAGCAGAAGAACTTCTTCCTATTCATAAAAATGGTGTGGTCTCTGTTGGTAAAAATCAATTGATAAAGAAATGACACATGGAGTGAGACAAACACTGCTACTGTGATATGACATTAGTAAGAAAGAGGTCAGTGTTTTTTACTGGTCACGCTCTGTAGCACTCAGAATCATAATTGGGGACGCACGTCTTTTTCCATCGCCTGTGGGCGCCACTTCGCGAGTTATGGCGTTTTATTATTGGTCCGAAACTCCTGGTGTCCCCCCCCTCTCTCCCTCTCTCACTCTCTGTCCCTCCCTCCCTGAACGGATTCCTCCAGGCTAAAGCAATAAAGAGAGTAATTAGAATGCGAAGGATTGTGTCCCAAATTGCACCCTACGCAGTGCACTACTTTTGACTAGTGCTCACAGGGCCCTGGTTAAAAGTAGTGCACTATATAGGGAATAGGATGCCATTCGGGACTCAGACAGATGTAAATAAAGGGAATGGGACAGTGGTGAAGGATGAGGCGTCTAGGTCAGGCACTCATCAAAAACCCAGTTGGTAGCAAATGACAACGAGCGGTGCGCGGTGCCAGAGGCCCGGGGCTACGGCTGCCATACCACAGGCTCCACGGACTAAATTAGAGTGGCTCAATGGCGATGCATCTCAAACAACCACCACCAATGAGGATAAACACACATACGTACAGTATACGTGGGTTAAACCTAACACAATGTATTATGCATGTACATGTTATAGAGACTGCATTTGATAGCATGTGCTGTCATTAGGCCTTTAACCGATGTGTCAGAAATCACATACATGGAATCCATTTGTATTGATACCCACATTAATCGTCCCACATCCATTTGAGGTGTATAGAGGGTCATGTTTGAGTCTCTTGGCAAGTGATATTTCACTTCACCTCATCCCCCACGGCCAATTCATTGTTTGATACAACAAAAGAGGCCTTTCAATAGCTGTTGATTGAATAGCAGGCTAAACAAGAGTTATTTGATATTATAATAACAGATCAGATTGGCTCAGCACAAGAAACAAAGGACAGGCAATACAGTTAGATATAAACATAAAACACGACACACATGGAGAGGAGAGGAGGGGGTCTGGCTAATTACAATATTTGCATTATTAAAAATACATTAACTACAGGAATCATATTTAATGAGCACATGAACCATTGCATAATTGTTAGTGAACTTTCTTGGTGCTGAAATGAATCATTCAATAGGCTATACTATATTGAAGGGGATACTATAAAGGTTTAGGAGACTAAAATATAAATCCCGATAATAAAAAATATATACCAGGCTGTAAATCAATTCTCAAATTTAAAGAGTTAATTTGAACCACGACTACAAAGATGTCACTTTTGACAGGGATGAGGTCAAATTCCTTTTGACAGGGATGAGGTCAAATTCCTTTTGACAGGGATGAGGTCAAATTCCTTTTGACAGGGATGAGGTCAAATTCCTTTTGACAGGGATGAGGTCAAATTCCTTTTGACAGGGATGAGGTCAAATTCCTTTTGACAGGGATGAGCTCAAATTCCTTTTGACAGGGATGAGGTCAAATTCATTTTGACAGGGATGAGGTCAAATTCATTTTGACAGGGATGAGGTCAAATTCATTTTGACAGGGATGAGGTCAAATTCATTTTGACAGGGATGAGGTCAAATTAATTTGACAGGGATGAGGTCAAATTCATTTTGACAGGGATGAGGTCAAATTCCTTTTGACAGGGATGAGCTCAAATTAATTTTGACAGGGATGAGCTCAAATTCCTTTTGACAGGGATGAGCTCAAATTCCTTTTGACAGGGATGAGCTCAAATTCCTTTTGACAGGGATGAGGTCAAATTCCTTTTGACAGGGATGAGCTCAAATTCCTTTTGACAGGGATGAGCTCAAATTCATTTTGACAGGGATGAGCTCAAATTCCTTTTGACAGGGATGAGCTCAAATTCCTTTTGACAGGGATGAGCTCAAATTCATTTTGACAGGGATGAGGTCAAATTCATTTGACAGGGATGAGGTCAAATTAATTTGACAGGGATGAGGTCAAATTCCTTTTGACAGGGATGAGCTCAAATTAATTTTGACAGGGATGAGCTCAAATTAGTTTTGACAGGGATGAGGTCAAATTCCTTTTGACAGGGATGAGCTCAAATTCATTTTGACAGGGATGAGGTCAAATTCATTTTGACAGGGATGAGGTCAAATTAATTTGACAGGGATGAGGTCAAATTCCTTTTGACAGGGATGAGCTCAAATTAATTTTGACAGGGATGAGCTCAAATTAATTTTGACAGGGATGAGGTCAAATTAATTGACAGGGATGAGGTCAAATTAATTTTGACAGGGATGAGGTCAAATTAATTTGGACAGGGATGAGCTCAAATTAATTTTGACAGGGATGAGCTCAAATTCATTTTGACAGGGATGAGGTCAAATTCATTTTGACAGGGATGAGGTCAAATTAATTTGACAGGGATGAGGTCAAATTAATTTGACAGGGAAGAGGTCAAATTCCTTTTGACAGGGAAGAGCTCAAATGAATTTTGACAGGGATGAGGTCAAATTAATTTTGACAGGGATGAGGTCAAATTCCTTTTGACAGGGATGAGCTCAAATTCCTTTTGACAGGGATGAGCTCAAATTCCTTTTGACAGGGATGAGGTCAAATTCCTTTTGACAGGGATAAGGTCAAATTCCTTTTGACAGGGGTGAGGTCAAATTCCTTTTGACAGGGATGAGCTCAAATTCCTTTTGACAGGGATGAGCTCAAATTCATTTTGACAGGGATGAGCTCAAATTCCTTTTGACAGGGATGAGCTCAAATTCATTTTGACAGGGATGAGCTCAAATTAGTTTTGACAGGGATGAGCTCAAATTCATTTTGACAGGGATGAGGTTAAATTCATTTTGACAGGGATGAGGTCAAATTCATTTTGACAGGGATGAGGTCAAATTCATTTGACAGGGATGAGGTCAAATTAATTTGACAGGGATGAGGTCAAATTCCTTTTGACAGGGATGAGCTCAAATTAATTTTGACAGGGATGAGCTCAAATTAGTTTTGACAGGGATGAGGTCAAATTCCTTTTGACAGGGATGAGCTCAAATTCATTTTGACAGGGATGAGGTCAAATTCATTTTGACAGGGATGAGCTCAAATTCCTTTTGACAGGGATGAGCTCAAATTCCTTTTGACAGGGATGAGCTCAAATTCCTTTTGACAGGGATGAGGTCAAATTCCTTTTGACAGGGATGAGCTCAAATTCCTTTTGACAGGGATGAGCTCAAATTCCTTTTGACAGGGATGAGCTCAAATTCATTTTGACAGGGATGAGCTCAAATTCCTTTTGACAGGGATGAGCTCAAATTCATTTTGACAGGGATGAGGTCAAATTCATTTGACAGGGATGAGGTCAAATTAATTTGACAGGGATGAGGTCAAATTCCTTTTGACAGGGATGAGCTCAAATTAATTTTGACAGGGATGAGCTCAAATTAGTTTTGACAGGGATGAGGTCAAATTCCTTTTGACAGGGATGAGCTCAAATTCATTTTGACAGGGATGAGGTCAAATTCATTTTGACAGGGATGAGGTCAAATTAATTTGACAGGGATGAGGTCAAATTCCTTTTGACAGGGATGAGCTCAAATTAATTTTGACAGGGATGAGCTCAAATTAATTTTGACAGGGATGAGGTCAAATTAATTGACAGGGATGAGGTCAAATTAATTTTGACAGGGATGAGGTCAAATTAATTTGGACAGGGATGAGCTCAAATTAATTTTGACAGGGATGAGCTCAAATTCATTTTGACAGGGATGAGGTCAAATTCATTTTGACAGGGATGAGGTCAAATTAATTTGACAGGGATGAGGTCAAATTAATTTGACAGGGAAGAGGTCAAATTCCTTTTGACAGGGAAGAGCTCAAATGAATTTTGACAGGGATGAGGTCAAATTAATTTTGACAGGGATGAGGTCAAATTCCTTTTGACAGGGATGAGCTCAAATTCCTTTTGACAGGGATGAGCTCAAATTCCTTTTGACAGGGATGAGGTCAAATTCCTTTTGACAGGGATAAGGTCAAATTCCTTTTGACAGGGGTGAGCTCAAATTCCTTTTGACAGGGATGAGCTCAAATTCATTTTGACAGGGATGAGCTCAAATTCCTTTTGACAGGGATGAGCTCAAATTCCTTTTGACAGGGATGAGCTCAAATTAATTTTGACAGGGATGAGCTCAAATTAGTTTTGACAGGGATGAGCTCAAATTCATTTTGACAGGGATGAGGTCAAATTCATTTTGACAGGGATGAGGTCAAATTAATTTGACAGGGATGAGGTCAAATTCCTTTGACAGGGATGAGGTCAAATTAATTTGACAGGGATGAGGTCAAATTCCTTTTGACAGGGATGAGCTCAAATTAATTTTGACAGGGATGAGCTCAAATTAGTTTTGACAGGGATGAGGTCAAATTCCTTTTGACAGGGATGAGCTCAAATTCATTTTGACAGGGATGAGGTCAAATTCATTTTGACAGGGATGAGGTCAAATTAATTTGACAGGGATGAGGTCAAATTCCTTTTGACAGGGATGAGCTCAAATTAATTTTGACAGGGATGAGCTCAAATTAATTTTGACAGGGATGAGGTCAAATTAATTGACAGGGATGAGGTCAAATTAATTTTGACAGGGATGAGGTCAAATTAATTTTGACAGGGATGAGCTCAAATTAATTTTGACAGGGATGAGCTCAAATTCATTTTGACAGGGATGAGGTCAAATTCATTTTGACAGGGATGAGGTCAAATTCATTTGACAGGGATGAGGTCAAATTAATTTGACAGGGAAGAGGTCAAATTCCTTTTGACAGGGATGAGGTCAAATTAATTTTGACAGGGATGAGCTCAAATTAATTTTGACAGGGATGAGCTCAAATTCATTTTGACAGGGATGAGGTCAAATTCATTTTGACAGGGATGAGGTCAAATTCATTTTAGACAGGAATGAGATCACATTCATTTTGACATTCAATTCATGAATTCCACAAAAATCCCCCAGAATTGACTGAATTGAAATGGAATCATCTAGCCTAGATTAGACCATTGAAATGACAAGGCGAGGAGGAATCAGATCCCATTCCAATAACATTATGAAGAATTATACAAACCAGACAGTTATGCAGCCTACACCATTCAATAAATCCACACAATGCAAGGGTTAAGGGTGCATAGTTAACCCCCACCACCTTCATCCTGTCATGTGATTGAAGCCTGCTCAGAAAGGCAGCAGCACAACCTATGGGACTACAACTGATCAAGACACAGTGTATTTCAATCAGAAGGAAAAGCACCATGTCACGAGAATTGAACTCAATGGAGGCTACTGCTACTGCAGATAGGATGCTATTGGAAAGTGAAGACTACCATACGCACGCACACACACACACACACACGCACGCACACATAACAAGTACAGTAGGCCAATAAAGTGCTTTGCTGGATTCTCTCTGATCTCTGGATGTTAATGAGACACTCACTGGAGGTTTGCCTGGTTTCCTGCACACAGTGCTTATATCTCTCACCTCCTCTACACCCCCCTTTATCTGCTCTCCTCAATCGGTGGGAAAGCCAAACCACAGCACTGGAACTGTGCTGACTCCATAACAGAGGGCAGTGAAAAAGCCATTGTATCCCTATGCAGCTATGTAGCCAGAGTTCTTTTTTGTTTAACGTCAGATTGCACGATAGCGAGAGAGATAGTGAGAGAGATAGCGAGAGAGATAGCGAGAGCGATAGCGAGAGAGATAGCGAGAGAGATAGCGAGAGAGATAGCGAGAGAGATAGCGAGAGAGATAGCGATAGCGTGTCAGATAGCAGATATCCAGCCTGAACTGTCGGTTGAGGGACAAGAGTCACGTAGGAGTGATACCATCTGACATGAGACAATGACCCGAGTTAGGAAAATGATTGTCTGTATTACCTGCAAATGAAATAAATATCTATATCATTAAAAAAAAATGGTATTCATTATTCATACTTTTAACAGTATTGTTATTGTTATAATTATTATTATTATACAAAACAATGCAATAGTTATGATAAAGCCAATGGATTTGTTGAAGCTGGCATAACAAGTAAGCACTAGTTGAGGCTGTGCATGGGTCTGACTAGAACAACTACACTGAGTGTACAAAACATTAAGAACACCTCATATTGTTTAAAGGCTTAAAAATCCTTCTTTAACCTGTCTCCTCCCCTTGAAGAGAGATTTAACAAGTGGCCTCAATAAGGGATCATAGCTTTCACCTGGATTCACCTGGTCAGTCATGGAAAGAGCAGGTGTTCATAATGTTTTGTACACTCGGTGCATACATGTTACCTGACCCTAGATTATTGATCCCAGAGCCATGGCTCTGATTGGTCCAACTAGCTGACAGTCATGCAGGCTAAGACTGTCATAGACATCCCCTTACAAAAAAATACAAAATAAAAATAAAAATACAACCATGAACAAATCAAGAGGAAAATAAATCACGTGCCATTTTTACATTAGTCACACAAGTGTAGTTTCTGGACACTTGAGAAGTTTCACAGGTTCCTTTTTCATGTGTGTTTCCCTTAAGTGAAAAGAATTTCATATGACGCGAAACACATCATCATGATGATGTGGCAAGTGATCATTTGCTTTTTGAAAGTCATGTATCTTAACTTGACATGCAAAACATTTTGGGACAGTATCAACAGTGGACTAATGAAAAAATATCAAAATATAGTTTTTAGTGGATTTTTCCTTTCACAAATTGTCTCTCGCCAAAGTTTTGGTAAAAAGCAGAGGAATGTGGCTGGAGAGACACTATGTTACGGATGCATGGACTGACCATCCATGATATCAGAATTATAATTTCAACCATGTTTAAGGCTATACAGTGTTTGTTTACATTTATTTTGTTTACGAATATGGAGCAAATGTGGAGTATCTTTACAAGTTCACATGTGAAAAACAATCACATGTACAAATCTAATTTGCAGTTTCATATGTGAAACAATGGAAGGAGAGCAATGGAATCCCCCTTCCAGATCAGAGGGTCACATGACACAGGACACGGGAGCATTGATTCGCTAAGGAATACTATGATTGATACTAGACATTTCTTATCAGAATCCTCCAAGATGTTTCTTTATAATGTATTAGGAAACAGAACACAAAGGAAGGCAGTCAGATATAAAATGAAGCCATCTCTGCAGCTTCTACATTTCTCTTCATCAGCATTTCCAACCTTGTTACAATCAGTGCTCCTATTGGTAGCAGCAAGCAATACGCACAAGTGCCAGAGTCCAGAGTGTTCGAAAACAGACATTTCCAATATTACATCAATGTCCCACAATCCACCGTACCGTACGATAATGTCATTTTTTCATTGCATACAGGTGACAAAACCTTAAGTGATCCCGCCGTGCAAATACTCAATATGCCAAAAGTATCGTCTCAGCAAAAACGTGTTGATGCAGTATTTCCACCTCCTTATTGGATTACACTTCACTACTGAAACCTTCTGCTTCCGAGGTGTCTTTGGAAAAGGTTGATTACTATTGGATATATTCTGCCAGTCGACCGCCGAGGGCATTTATTGCTCTGGATGCAGACTACAGTCACAGAGCCTGATGGAATGATAGTGAATGGGCCGAGGTTTCATCTAAACCATGGGAAGTGATTCATGTGGACATAAAGAAATGTTAACGATCGCAAACGACCTTTGTGTTGGATGGCTTTCGTCACAGACACTGACACAGTCAGGCTGGCAGCTGCTGCCCCTTGTCTCACATCCTCATCTTCAGTAGAAGTACTGAGAAGGGAGGTGGCAGTGAACAAATCTGTATTTGTCATGAAGAACCGACTGTTCATCTTTAGCACAGCAGCAAAGACACTGCTGAGTCTCTAAAGGGTCAGAAGAACCTATTAACAGACCTTGTTATCACTCTGTTACCTGGTTATCACTCTGTTAACAGACCTAGTTATCACTCTGTTTACAGACCAGGTTAACACTCTGTTAACAGACCTGGTTGTCACTCTGTTAACAGACCTGGTTGTCACTCTGTTAACAGACCAGGTTATCACTCTGTTAACAGACCTGGTTGTCACTCTGTGAACAGACCAGGTTATCACTCTGTTAACAGACCTGGTTGTCACTCTGTTAACAGACCTGGTTGTCACTCTGTGAACAGACCAGGTTATCACTCTGTTAACAGACCTGGTTGTCACTCTGTTACCTGGTTATCACTCTGTGAACAGACCAGGTTATCACTCTGTTACCTGGTTATCACTCTGTTAACAGGCCTGGTTATCACTCTGTTACCTGGTTATCACTCTGTTAACAGGCCTGGTTATCACTCTGTTAACAGACCAGGTTATCACTCTGTTAATAGACCAGATTATCATTCTGTTAACAGACCTGGTTATCACTCTGTTAACATACCAGTTTATCACTCTGTTAATAGACCAGATTATCATTCTGTTACCTGGTTATTACTCTGTTAACTGAGCTGGTTATCACTCTGTCAACAGACCAGGTTATCACTCTGTTAATATACCAGATTATCACTCTGTTACCTGGTTATCACGCTGTTAACAGGCCTGGTTATCACTCTGTTAACAGACCTGGTTGTCACTCTGTTACCTGGTTATCACTCTGTGAACAGACCAGGTTATCACTCTGTTACCTGGTTATCACTCTGTTAACAGGCCTGGTTATCACTCTGTTACCTGGTTATCACTCTGTTAACAGGCCTGGTTATCACTCTGTTAACAGACCTGGTTATCACTCTGTTAACATACCAGTTTATCACTCTGTTAATAGACCAGATTATCATTCTGTTAACAGACCTGGTTATCACTCTGTTAACATACCAGTTTATCACTCTGTTAATAGACCAGATTATCATTCTGTTACCTGGTTATTACTCTGTTAACTGAGCTGGTTATCACTCTGTCAACAGACCAGGTTATCACTCTGTTAATATACCAGATTATCACTCTGTTACCTGGTTATCACGCTGTTAACAGGCCTGGTTATCACTCTGTTAACAGACCAGGTTATCACTCTGTTACCTGGTTATCACTCTGTTAACAGACCAGGTTATCACTCTGTTAACAGACCAGGTTATCACTCTGTCAACAGACCAGGTTATCACTCTGTTAATATACCAGATTATCACTCTGTTACCTGGTTATCACACTGTTAACAGGCCTGGTTATCACTCTGTTAACAGACCAGGTTAACACTCTGTTAACAGACCAGGTTATCACTCTGTTAACAGACCAGGTTATCACTCTGCTAACAGACCAGGTTATCACTCTGTCAACAGACCAGGTTATCACTCTGTCAACAGACCAGGTTATCACTCTGTTACCTGGTTATCACTCTGTTAACAGGCCTGGTTATCACTCTGTTGACAGACCAGGTTATCACTCTGTTACCTGGTTATCACTCTGTTAACAGGCCTGGTTATCACTCTGTTAACAGACCAGGTTATCACTCTGTTAACAGACCTGGTTATCGCCTTGTTAACAGACCAGGGTATCACCCTGTTAACAGACCTGGTTATCACTCTGTGAACAGACCAGGTTATCACTCTGTTACCTGGTTATCACTCTGTTAACAGGCCTGGTTATCACTCTGTTACCTGGTTATCACTCTGTTAACAGGCCTGGTTATCACTCTGTTAACAGACCAGGTTATCACTCTGTCAGCCTATGCACAGTTATAACCCTACACACTGATATATCGCATGTCATTTTGAATGATCAAATGACACATTTCCAGACAATTTTGATTGTAAATGCAACATGTACTATTATGATAATGCTAGTAGCTATACTGCCCTACAAAGGCAAAATGCCATAACTACCCATTTTCTCTTACTTCAAAGTCATTTTCTGTGTAGACAGACAGCCATTTCTGATACTACATTATTATATTCTGATCGACTGGCTTGTTCTTGTGTCAGGAAACGAAATACCACATTAATCAGATAAATTACCTGGCCAGTACAACAGATCAAAGATTCTAGACCAAACGTGTGGCTACTGAGGTTTGCCTTTTGTAGGGGAGTATGGAGCACTGAGATATCTCAGTCATGAGAAACGCTATACTGTCTGTCCCGAATACCACCGAAGGTGGCTCCCCTTCCTGTTCGGGTGGCGCTCGGCGGTCGTCGTCGCCGGTCTACTAGCTGCCACCGATCCCTTTTTCCTTTTCGTTTGTTTTGGTCTAATTGTTTTCACCTGTTCCTTGTTGGGGTTTTGGGATGGGTGTTATTTAAGTTCGTTTAGCCCGCTGGTGTTTGTGCGGGCTTGTGGTTATTTTACGTTAGTGGTGTTTATTGACTTTTGGGTTTTCGCTGTCCGGTATTTTTGTAACAGTGGTTTTGGGTTTGTTGCGCCTGTGTTTTGGGCTTCACCCATGTTTGTCCCTGTTACTGTGCTTGAGGACATTAAAGCGTTTTTTCCCCGTCTACCTTCTGCTCTCTGCGTCTGACTCCACACCCATCACTCTCCCGACGTTACACTGTCCCACCTAAAATGTATTTTTAATCATCATGTTCTGTCTATGTGTCTACACTGAGATGTTGGATGTGCCCTACAGTGAAATTGCATAGACATACTGTTTCTGACCTATGTGGTAGCATGCATCCCAATGCATTACTATCATAATGTTCTGTCTGTGTGTCTATGCTGAGTAGATGTTGGTGATGAGACTTAGAGCAAAACGACACAGACACACACAGTTCTCTGACCTCTATATGGTAGCAATGAAGGACCCAAACAGCTGTAAACAACACTGTAATCAGTGTCCCATCTGTTTCCCTGTCCCACTTGGTGTGGATGCATTTTTGCTATTTCTTTTACCCGCTGCCAAGTCACTGCCTCAGGACATCTAGCCCAGAGAAAAAAGCTAATTTACCAAGTAGAAAAGAAGCAAAGTTCTAGTTTGTGTATGTGTGTGTGTGTATGTGTGCGTGTGTGTGTGTGTGTATGTGTGTGTGTGTGTGTGTGTGCGTGTGCCACTTGGCTGTGAAACTTGGTAATGGCAGAGTTGAGTTAAGTTAGAAAGATGGGTCACGATAAGAATTAGCTTTGGTATGATATATTATGACACCAAAATGGTATAATGTAATGCAAAGGTTATATAGATAATGACATGCCTGTTCAGGGAAAAAGTTTTAAAAAACCACTGCACATAAATACTGGAAAAACATCAAGACAATACAATATCATAAGATGTTAATACCAAACCGAAAATACCCCATACTATGACAAACACAAGCTGTGTTAACATGGCCTTTCATTCCCATCCTGTCCAGTACTGGGGCAACACTTGGCTGCATTTAGACCATTAGCCCAATTCTGATCTTTTTTCCCCACTAATTGATCTTTTGACCAATCAGATCTGCTCTGAAAAATATCTGATGTGATTGGTTAAAAGACCAATTAGTGGAAAAAGATCAGAATTGGGCTGCCTGTGTGAACGCAGCAATAAAGAGATCACTGGTAGGCTGGGGAGATAAAACCCCTCCAAGTATAAGGAGAGGGGACCTCTAGGGGCTGAGACAACAGTGTAACTGGCTGGAATCCACAGAGGGGTGGAGCATTACCACAACCTTAGCATCTCTACCATATTAGCATCACTCACTCACTATACTGTACCAGTGTCAATGCATTAGCGTAGTACATTAGCGTAGCATCATTATAAGTGTACATGACATCAATAGCAGTAAACCCTCTCAACACAAATTCCCTAAAGAGTTTGAACGTTGTTGTGTAGATTCAGACATTTTTAATTAACAACCCCATCCCAAGGTCAAAGGTCAGTGTATTATGCCCTGTCTCCCTGTTGTAATAATTGTCTTCCTCTCTCTTACCTAGAGTAAACACATCCAATCAGCTCTTGTGGGGGAAGGAGGGAGGTAAACTTTGTATTCTGCATGCATAATCAATGTTGTAATATGCCCGGGACTCAGCACTGGAACACTGTGCATTCTGTTATTTGAGCAGGGGTCAGAGCTGCTTGTATTCCTGTGGGTGGGATTGGGGGATTGCAGGAGATTTGAAGGGGGCATTAGCCTTACACAAGGGCCCTCCCAGCCCAGACGTTCTCCTGTCTGTTGTCCCTCCCCACCGTCATCTACTTTATCAGTGCACCAGTGTAATATACATAATTCAAACAACCAGAGAATGTCTTTGGGCTCCGAACCACCTGCTGGCTTTTATTAGCTAATTAATGGTGATTTATCGGAGTTACTCATTGGAGTGGGAGCCGCCGCTACGCCTTCAGGACGACTGCAGAAATCTGTATGAAACCTGACGGTAATTATGCTTATTTGATGGGCAGTCTGCTAAAACAAAAAGTTCTGTCTTCTGTGCCCCACAGCGATGGAATTTCTGCTCTTGCCGAGGACGACCTTGTGCGGTTTACTCTGTCTCATTAGCACCTCCCACGTGGATTCATTTTCCTACCTAAATTTGAGTCAAATAAATACATCTCACATTCGAAATGCATGTCTTTTTTTTGCCTGTTGGATGGAAATGTGTCCATGGGACAAGAGGGTTTTAATATCGTCATAATACAAGCACACAATATTAATCAGCGATTGGATTTCAAATCGGCCGCGATTAGCAATCCAAGACACCCACATGGTTCTCTGCCAGGGTTTCGGCTTCAGACGGCAATCAGATCTTGTGTTTTATGATCGCCTGATCACTTGTCATCATGGTTTACAGTGCCTTTAGGGTTTCTTCCGACATATATATGATATATATCCACTTGTCACATCTAAATACCGTTCATAACGATAAGCACGGGACACCAATCACTTGACCACATCTGGATACTAAAACAGTGTGTTTAAGTCGTAATAGTGGGAGCCATCTTTAACGTATAAGGTCAATGATGATGTAAGAACTCCTCACTGCCTCAGACACGTGTAGATTAATCCTATCCATAAGAGGTTAATTAATAATCATAAAGATCCAATGTGCATGGTACAGATTGAGAAATATGTGTATTTGGGTGGAGGACAAATCATCCGTATGGACAAATTGACAATGAGAAAACCACTGTGGCTCTTTACTACAGAATCAAATGTATTTCAGTGAAGAAACCGTCCACTCTACGCTTCGCGCCACACTATTGGCTTTGTATCGCCGAGAGATCAAACTGTGCTAACGTGATAATAACGGCCAACCCAGACACTTCATCTACACGTCCTTCTTTTCCCCTCAGAAATCAGCGATGCTCTGAGACACGTTGGTGAAGCAAAGAACTTGTACCACTGTGCATATTCTGTTCAAACAAGACGGTAACATCCCGAGGCTACCTCCACAAGTCCCTTTGTTGTCTCTGAGAAGGCTGACATATCATCTGTAGAGATGTGTTCCTATAAGATCTACCCCCACAAGTTTACCAGCTACAATTCCTTTTTATTGTAGCCAGGAGAGCCAGGTCCTGACGATGGGAGTGGATTAGGCCTGAAGGGCTTGCACCCTAACCATGTCCCATGGCATCACATTCACAGCATATTGAACCACTAAGGGCCAAATCCTGACTGAAGATCTGTGCGCTTAGCTAGGATTCTCACGCAAATCATGCATTGCTGTCAATGGGAGATTTGCGCCCCAAAAATTCAATTCAAGCATGTCTGATGTCAAGGTCAGCCCTAAATCTGAAAAGTAGTTGTTTTGTTGGGATGAATGGATGGATTGACCCATTTAAAGGCCAACGTTGCTTTGACGTTATTCAGACCAGGTGCTACACTGACTACACCACTGATATGACTGAATATAATTACTGTGTTGAAAATACCAACACATCTCAGTCAACACATGAAAATGAGTCAAATTGGCTTAATCCAGCACAGGTCCAACAGAGTTAGCTTTTCACGGTATTAGAAAGTGCCGTTTATGTTTTTGAGATAAGCATTTGGACATTATCTGCGTACGGTAGAATTAACCTACTGTTCCATCCCAAAACATTTGTGACGAGTGCCTGTCAAATCTATAAAAGAGCCAGGATGTAAACGATCAAAGCTGGCCTCTTGATGTTTTCCTACCCTCTGCATGCGTATCCTTGGGGAAATTGAATTGCTTTTTTCCCCTCCTTCACCCGACTACAGGTTAAGTCCCTAAAGGCCTCGTGGGGAACTCAGGAAATACCATGTCAAGTTACCTGGCACATCTCAAATTAGAATGTAGTCAAAAATAAATAAAAAAACCTGGGTTAAGCTGTGACTGGGTGATATGCGGAGATAAGTGCCACCTTCCCTGATCTTTTCATCACAATTCAAATCCAATGCAAGAAGAAACAGCAGCCATATCTCAGTGTTGTGTGAAGATGCCTCCAGCGATGCGCTCCTTTAACGGAGGTCTTTCCTCACAAGGTGCCTCAGCTCTCTACTTTACACAACCGGAGCTCTGTTTACTCTGAGGGGAATTTAACCCGCTTTAATGTTAAAGGCTTAAAGACATCCTGTCTGACTGTGTTCTCCAGTCTACGATGTACACGAGAGCAACCATATCATCTCATACCTGTCATGCTGAAAGAGTTTGGATTATGTCATAGGCTACATCAAAACACATGACATCATCAAAACACACCAGTCAGCCTTTTATTTTGATTTTTATAAAGGACATCACTTGACTGAATGGCTCTTACTGGTATTGAAATGTAGCTAAGATGCCAGCGCAGATCCCCACATCAAAGGTATCTTATCTATGTCCATATGATTCCACAGAGGACCCTGAGAGGTCACTGTGTGTGTGTGTGTGTGTGTGTGTGTGTGTGTGTGTGTGTGTGTGTGTGTGTGTGTGTGTGTGTGTGTGTGTGTGTGTGTGTGTGTGTGTGTGTGTGTGTGTGTGTGTGTGTGTGTGTGTGTGCGTGTGCGTGCGTGCGTATGTGTGTGTGTGTGTGTGTACACACCATGGCGCTCTGGCAGGGAAGTGGTTCCTAGCGAGTCCCTCTAGGGAGAAAACCCAGAGTAAACATCACAGTATTCATAGGCTAACCTCAGCAATTGTACCAAATGGAAAAAGGTGCAACCCAAACACATCTACGGGCACATACACCAAACATGCACACACAGACACACATACACGGTGTACTCAGCACAGACACACATACACAGTGTACTCAGCACAGACACACATACACAGTGTACTCAGCACAGACACACATACACAGTGTACTCAGCACAGACACAGGAACAGAAGCAGATGCGCAAGCACGCACACACACACACACACACACACACACACACACACACACACACACACAAAATAATGAATTTGATGGAAGAATAGAAATAAGAGAGGAGAGAGTTGTTCTCAGAGAAAGGCAGTTATCATTCCAGTCCTCCATCCCCACGTTGAATGCTCCAGGGATCGCTGTGAAAGGAATAGGAGCAATAAGTTCACTCTGAATTAATGCTGTAATTCTTTATCAGGGAGAGCCTGAGCATTATCTTGGACCGGGTTTTTATTCAGAATGGTTTCAAGCCCTGGCTAGTTTTTTCTCTCTTTTTTTTAAAGGCCTTAATTTGTTAGCCCGCTGTAAATTATTAATCTCTTTTACATTCCAGTAGTTATTACACATCATAACTGTGTATCTATGGGGTGAGATTTAATAGCATCTGCTGGACCTTAGGAAAGGAGCTGGCTTAAAAAAAGGCTATTAAATATTGATAATTCGCTAAATATTTGCCTTGGCACCTTATACAGTGCTAATTGGCCAGGGAGCAGCTGCTGTGGTCACTATAAGGTGTTCCTCACAGAAAGACTGTGGCAGGAGGAGAACATTCAATTAAGAGGGGGTTGAGATATACACGGTTGCTACCTGGTATAGTCAGTTAGCTTAAGACACTGAGACAATGCTATTTTCAACACGGTGAGAAATATGATAAATTACTCTTTTTAAGTATATAATAAAGCTATCTTATGATATAAAACATCAGCTTTATCAATGCCAGCTTTGCTGTCCATTACATATTCTCTGGAGTACTGTGAGCTTGAGTAGTCTATGACTGAAAGCCAGGAGCAGGAATTGAAGAGCTATGTGTACATACACTTTGTCCACCTCGCTGCAAGGAGAAGACAGCCGAGAGGAGAGGACAGCCGAGAGGAGTGAGGACAGCTGAGAGGCTAGGACAGCTGAGAGGAGAGAGGACAGCTGAGAGGAGAGAGGACAGCTGAGAGGAGAGAGGACAGCTGAGAGGAGAGAGGACAGCTGAGAGGAGAGAGGACAGCTGAGAGGAGAGAGGACAGCTGAGATGAGAGAGGACAGCTGAGAAGAGAGAGGACAGCTGAAAGGAGAGAGGACAGCTGAAAGGAGAGAGGACAGCTGACAGGAGAGAGAACAGCTGAGGGGAGAGAGGAGAGAGGATAGCTGAGGGGAGAGAAGACCGCTGAGGGGAGAGAGGACAGCCGAGAGGAGAGAGGACAGCTGAGAGGAGAGAGGACAGCTGAGAGGAGAGAAGACAGCTGAGAGGAGAGAGGACAGCTGAGAGGGGAGAGGACACCTGAGAGGAGAGAGGACACCTGAGAGGAGAGATGACACCTGAGAGGAGAGAGAACAGCTGACAGGAGAGAGAACAGCTGAAAGGAGAGAGGACAGCTGACAGGAGAGAGAACAGCTGAGGGGAGAGAGGAGAGAGGATAGCTGAGGGGAGAGAAGACCGCTGAGGGGAGAGAGGACAGCCGAGAGGAGAGAGGACAGCTGAGAGGAGAGAGGACAGCTGAGAGGAGAGAAGACAGCTGAGAGGAGAGAGGACAGCTGAGAGGGGAGAGGACACCTGAGAGGAGAGAGGACACCTGAGAGGAGAGATGACACCTGAGAGGAGAGAGGACAGCTGAGAGGAGAGAGGACAGCTGAGAGGAGAGAGAACAGCTGACAGGAGAGAGAACAGCTGAAAGGAGAGAGGACAGCTGACAGGAGAGAGAACAGCTGAGGGGAGAGAGGAGAGAGGATAGCTGAGGGGAGAGAAGACCGCTGAGGGGAGAGAGGACAGCCGAGAGGAGAGAGGACAGCTGAGAGGAGAGAGGACAGCTGAGAGGAGAGAAGACAGCTGAGAGGAGAGAGGACAGCTGAGAGGGGAGAGGACACCTGAGAGGAGAGAGGACACCTGAGAGGAGAGATGACACCTGAGAGGAGAGAGGACAGCTGAGAGGAGAGAGGACAGCTGAGAGGAGAGAGGAGGAGGAGAAAATGGCACTGTGAGTAAATGTCAAACGAGGTGACAAGTTAACTCACTGGAGAGGCAGTAACCCTTGATGTGGTACCCTCCCTGTGTGTGTGTGTGTGTGTCACTGAGTCTGCCCCATCAGTCAGTCATTCAGACTGAACCATCTGCCAGCCAGCCCACCCCGCCTGCTTGGTTACACCCCACTGTCACACCCCCACCTCCTCCACCTCGGGCCACCAGCCACCAGCCAAGGGGAGCATCACTCCCTCCCTGCCCCAGGGCAAGAGTGCTTATGTGGACCACTGTGACGAGGTAAGTGGGTAGGCGACCACTACACCGAGGATAGGGATGTATTGTGGTACATTTTCACTATCAACCACCTCCTTTATAAAGAATCATGTGGTTGGAGAGAGGAATAAGTCACATCTTATTATGTAATCTTATTATGTAATCTTATTATGTAATCACAGTAAGTCTACACATGAATACACACAACTGAAGCCTATCAGCAAAATGTTAAAATCTTACACCCTGTTCATTCAGTTTTTGATCTAGTTTACAATTCCCTAACAACTCATATTACTGTATATCAGTACACTCTTAGATAAAAGGTGCTACAAAGGAGAACCCTTCGAAGAACCCTTTTTGGTTCCAGGTAGAACCCTTTTGGTTCCAGTTCGAAGAACCCTTTTTGGTTCCAGGTAGAACCCTTTTGGTTCCAGATAGAAGAACTCTTCTGGGTTCCATGTAGAACTCTTTCCACACATGGAACTCAAAAGGGTTCTACCTGGATCCAAAAAGGGTTCTCCTATGGGGACAGCTGAATCAGTGTAGTTTGTTTAAATAGGTAACAATCTGTGTGGTCCTAGTGTTGCTACCAAATTCAATTAGTAGCAGTGTTGCATTGCAATCTATTCATTAGAGCGCAAACAGAGGCAGCCAGTGGGAGTGTATTGATTGGAGTGTGTCATGTGCGAAAGCGAGAAAGAGAGAGAGAGAGAGAGAGAGAGAGAGAGAGAGAGAGAGAGAGAGAGAGAGAGAGAGACAGAGAGAGAGACAGAGAGAGAGAGAGACAGAGAGAGAGAGAGAGAGAGAGAGAGAGAGAGAGACAGAGAGAGAGAGACAGAGATAGAGGGTGGGAAGGAGGGAGGGGTGGCCACTGTTTTCTGCTTAATGGACTGAAATAAAAGAGGTGGGAATGCCTTTTATTAGAGAACAGTGGCAGGACAGCTCCGTTTCCATCCTACTACTAACCCATGGAAAGAAACACACAATGCAGACACACACAGAGATGGATAGAAGACGAGAAGGGGTGAGCAGAAAAGAGGAGGGATAAATTAAAGGAGAGTGCTGTGCTCCCGGGGTCTGCTGGGTAGTCTCTTGCTCCTCAGCAATGAGTTGCAACTGTCAGTTGATTTTATCTCTGGCTTTTCATCATGCCACTGAACCCGGTTGGAGGAAGCCACCTGAGAGGCTCAAGAATTTGTTTGCTACAAGTCATTAGTCAAAGACCTGCTGTGATGTTCAGGGCACTGCTGGCTTCAGACAAAGTGTGCATTAACCCTCCTTCGTCTGATTGGCATGTGGAGCAGCCGGCTTTGAGGATGGGGAAGAGCAGATGCATAGTATAGGATACGGAGCAGGTCATGGAAATGCTAAGACAGTCTACATTCCAGGTACAGAAACAATAATATTTGACTAACAGTGTAAGGCGAGTTTCCATATTGGTACCGTTTTTTGGAAGGTGGTTGACATTTCCTACGGGTTTGCCCAGTGCAAAATCTTTCATGGCCCAATAATGGTTGGCAAAAAACTGTATTGCTTTCACTGAGTATTTGACAGGCAGAGAGGACCAGAAAGATGGGTATTGGACATTCCACTCAACCACACACTTAAAATGGACATGACAGATAACATCAATGACACGCGGCAGACAGCTACAGAGTAAGTGGAGCAGTGAAACGTTAAATTTACAGAATGAGTACAAAGATGATAACACAAACTGGAACTCAAGATTCAAAAGGGCCCATGTTGTCTAGCGGTGTGTGTTCTGTCGCATAGTGGTCACATAGACCCCACAGTACCCTCTCTCCCAGTCTGTGAAAGGACGTTTCTGAGACCCGGAGGTAGCTAGAAATAATGACACACTAATCATCCTTAGAGTAAACATAGTTCAGCTAATAAGACAAACTAAAAAAAGACCCTTAAAGTTAGTTTTAGTAATCAAAAGCAAACAAATGTGGGAAAATTTCCTGACCTATGACAGGGTGCTGATGAGATGCTCCACCAGAATCTCTGCTTAGCGCCCATCCCTCCCTGGTTAATAGATTCAGCCTCACAAATGGAGGACAAGAACCACTGACCCTGGCACCAGAAAGGTAATAACTCTATCAAACTCACATCTCAGTGTTGACACACCGCCAGGTAAACAGACAGACATGATCCAGAATATCACATTTCACCCCCCCTTGCTCTTTCTGTCTGTCTGTCTCTCTCTCTCTTCTCTCTTCTCTCTTCTCTCTTCTCTCTTCTCTCCTTTACCCATTTAATCCCAAGAATCCTCAGCCCACTCCAGGTTATACCACTGTTTTGTTAGCTGTGTAATCAAACAGCATCTCCAAAGGTAACCCCTTATTCACTCAAGGGCTTTGGCATAACAAAAACATCCACTTACACCCGGACCACCCCTGTTGCGCAATACAAACACACACACCATTGGCTAGTGCCATTGACGGAGAGTGGGGTGATGAGTGGACTGGAGATGGGTGGCAGTGGTGTGACCAACCCAACACAAAATCCATACTTAATGCTAGATTTCCACTTGGATTCCCTCTCAACCCAGGTCAATATGAGAAAAGGCTAAAGAGAGGCTGCTACTTGGAGAGTGAGCTGCACTTTTCCTGATCGCTTTGGATCATGGGAGATGAGTCTCCACCTGTGATGCGGCGGCCGAGGCCTGACAGATAGATAGCCGACGCTGATGGTCACAGCACAGAGCAGAGCGGAACGGTCACACACACACACACACAGACGGGGCCGGACATGTCGATACACACAGCAGCCCGTTGGCACGGAAACAGAGTGGAAATGACATGTTCAGTGATCCAAGTGGAGACTGGAAGCCAGAAGTCATTGGTCACGGAACATATTAGTGATGCTCACTTCTTAATGGCCATGGCCAGGCCTCCTCTGTCCTGTCTTACTACTGGCAGAGACCGAGGGACCTGCTAAAGACCCTGTTGACATTCCATCATTCCACATTCAAACATTTTCTTAATATCCATACTATCATAACTTTAACATCCACATATACTAATATATTTACTGGATCCTGGGATTTGGATGAATGGAGGGGATATCCTGCTATCTAGCATGTATGTACATTTCTCTGCTAGGATGGCAGGGCAGACTGAATATTTGTGTTTCCAGGTGTCTCTGATATATTTCCATCTGGAGGGAAAGACAGGACGGATAACGCCTCCTCTCCCCTGACAACTGTCCAATTACGTGTATCACACTTGGCCTACTGTTTGCACTAGAAGTAATCAATACAGGACGTGGTTGAGTGAACACATTTTGGTTGAACCAAATGCATGAAAACTTAATCATTCGCTCAGGGTGGAGGCGAAGCAAATAGGGAATGCATTGCATTGCGGAGGCAAAGATTTCTCTTTCGGGGGAGGCGGTGTGTGTGTGTTTGTGTGTGGCTCATCGTTGATTGTGGCTCCCAAGTTGGGGGGGGCTCCCCCTTCCTCTCCTGACGCGGCAAATGGAATGGGTGACAGGTGGAAGTGGCGATGGGGAAACGCGTGCGAGGCGGTCCTCCGTTTCATGAATTAATGTAAACACAGCCCCATGCAATTACTACAGCGATGGTCATTTTTGGGGGGTGATGCTCCCATGGTTAGACCCTGCAGGTCCAATCTAATGAAAACGCCCTGGTTACTGGGGCGTTTAATTGTATATACGGTAAAGCTAAGTGTGGAGGAGGAACGCGAGGCGAGAGGCGGGTTGTTGATGAAAGCATAGCAGCAAGGCCTACAAGTGGAAAATTTGATTCAGTTTAAACATAGCATTTGGTTTATTGATCCGATGCAGAGGGGGGACTGTTACCAAGAACACAAGCGAAGCAGATGGATTCATTTGAACGTGAGAAACCCTGTTATAAAGCAAAGGATGAAACGATTGAAATGAATATAATGGTGTGATAATTCCTGAAAATAATGCTGTGAGGTTCAGTAGTGGCAGTATAGGGTCCCACTTTATTTAGATAGTCCCATATAGATCATCTACAGAGTCACACTGTCAAGAAACTATCTGCTGATAAGCAACTGCTTACCGGTTAGGGTTAGGATAAGTGTTAAGGTTAGGGTAAGGGTTAGGATAAGAGTTAAGGTTAGGGTAAGGGTTAGGATAAGAGTTAAGGTTAGGGTAAGGGTTAGGTTTAGGGTTAGAATAAGAGTTATGGTTAGGGTAAGGGTTAGGTTTAGGGTTAGAATAAGAGTTATGGTTAGGGGAAGGGTTAGGGTTAGGGTTAGTGTTAGGATAAGAGTTAAGGTTAGGGTAAGGGTTAGGGTTAGGATAAGAGTTAAGGTTAGGGTAAGGTTTAGGATAAGAGTTAAGGTTAGGGTAAGGGTTAGGATAAGAGTTAAGGTTAGGGTAAGGGTTAGGGTTAGGGTTTAGGATAAGAGTTAAGGTTAGGGTTAGGGCTAGGGTTAAGTTTAGGGTAATGATAAGGGTTAAGTTTAGGGTTAGGATAAGGGTTAAGGTTAGGGTTAGTAGATAGTTTGTGTAAATGTTACTAATAGTCTGTAGAGCGTCTACAAATGGACCATCCAAATAAAATGTTACCTAATATTTCCATTGCTGTGTTGAGATCAACAGCCTGCTTCGATGATCTCATTGACTCAATCTGATCACTCAGTCACTGAGACTTGAGTTGGAATTTAATCAAACCCACAATACAGAAATACCATATTTCAATGTAATGTTACGTCTAAGGACCAAGGATGATCGCAATACAACAAGTGGGGGGTGGTGAGAACCAAGAACTGAGATATTCATAACCTATGCATATCTCTTTGGTATTTACAGATGGAATCAGCCCCAGCACTCCAATGAGGTGAGAGGGGGGAGGATGTGATGCGATCTGCCATATAGTAATACATTTTCTATTATCAAAGTCAATCAATAATTCATAGGTCACAATAACTGATTTAGCTGTCAGTGAGAGAGCAGGCAGGCAAACCTGAGATCAGATTCTAATTCAGAAAAGCTTTATTGTCCCAGCATTGGGCAGCCCTGAGATCTCTAGTCTCCTCCTGAACAGTGTAGGTGTATTCCTCACACACAGATAGGAGGCAGGAAATCAGAGAAATACACCTACCGTATGAGCCACCACACACACACACACACACACACACACAGCCACTTTAGGAACACACACACACACCACAAGCTTTAGGAAAACAAGGAGGTCTCATAGTCATTATCAGGCTGACATTCAGAAGCTGCTGTTTACTGTTCAGGCATTCCTCTGTGAGGAGATAATCTCTCTCTCTCCCTCTCTCTCTCTCCCTGCCTTCCTCTTTCTCTCGTTAATCGCTCACTCCCTTACCTCTCTATTCCTCTCCCTCTCTCTCCCTCCTCCAGGTCCCTGAGTGCTATTCACACAATCACTTAAGCGTTGCCTAATGCCTCCTGACAGGGTAACTAGCGCAGTAATGGGACGCCGTCCCAAACCCTGTCCCTGCTCTGCTCTACCCGCACGCATCTGTTAATGCTAACACTAGCAGCAGCCGGTACTGCTATAGCCTGAATGTAGCTAGCTATAATGCTAACGCTAGCAGCAGCCTGTACTGGTATAGCCTGCCTGTAGCTAGCTCTAATGCTACTCCTAACAGCAGCAACCGGTACTGCTATAGCCTGCCAGTAGCTAGCTATAATGCTACCGCTAATGGCAGCAGGAGAGACCGAGACACTCTCCCATAAAGCACTTAGAGGTCCTGGCTGAGACGTTATGAGACGTTGCCATATGGTGCATGAAGAAAGCTTTTTGATAGTATGGTAATCTGAGGGCATTACCACCAGGATGATTTACAATGTGCCTGACTGAACAGCGCATTGCCCTATAGAGGAGGAAACTGACACCACAGCTTGCTGTGCCTAATAAGACACAGGGCCATATTGGTGATGAGAGGGGTGGCAGGAGGGACGTGTTTTTGATTTGTATCATGCGAAGGCATTTGGCTTCATTAAGATGCTTAGATTAACTTGAAAGGCGTGAAGGATATAAGATCAGATTTAGGTTTTACATCATAGATACAGTGTAAAAGATGCCCGACGCACAATTGGAAGTGCTTTGACTGTCTATGAAAAGCTGCTGAGATTTGGATATACCAATACTGCCTTTGTGTTGAGACCATGAAGGGTACTTAAAGGGTACTTAAATATGTGAAATAGTTTAAGTATTAAAATGACGTGCTTTCAACAGAATAAATCAAATCAAATGATAATGAGAGGCCCAAGAAGTGAGAGACTAGCTAACATAAATACAATCCATAAATACACCTGTTGTAACATTTATTGTTAATCTATCGATCCAGAGTTTTTGACAGGATTACCTTTTAAATTTGTAATGCAAGCAGCATTAACACTTAATTTCTGTTGAATCCACAAGAATCCAAAAGAAAGAAAAGTTTGGAATAAATAGGGGCCTATCACCACTAGAGATTAAAATCTTTGAAAACTTTTTGTTCATCATTACTGCCTTTGCTTTAATGTTTAGCTGGCCTTTGGCCAACACTGATCATAACATATTATAATGCTGAGGATCTATACGAAGATGAATCAAATCAAATGATTCTGGCAAATCAGCAAGTCATTTATCACGTGACAACTTGACTAGCAAGGAGGATCAGGATGTTTTCCAGTGGCGATCCACTATTAGTTTTACTGCCTGTTTCTACTACTATTTTTACCGGCTGTTTCTACTACTAGTTTTTCCACCTGTTTCCACTGCTAGTTTTACCACCTGTTTCCACTGCTAGTTTTACCACCTGTTTCTACTACTAGTTTTACCGCCTGTTTCCACTGCTAGTTTTACCGCCTGTTTCTACTACTAGTTTTTCCGCCTGTTTCCACTGCTAGTTTTACCGCCTGTTTCCACTACTAGTGCTTAGCGACTGTTTCCACTACTAGTGTTTACCGACTGTTTCCACTACTAGTGTTTACCGCCTGTTTCTACTACTAGTTTTCCCACCTGTTTCCACTGCTAGTTTTACCACCTGTTTCCACTACTAGTTTACTGCCTGTTTCTACTACTAGTTTTACCGCCTGTTTCCACTGCTAGTGTTTACCACCTGTTTCCACTACTAGTGTTTACCACCTGTTTCCACTACTAGTGTTTACCACCTGTTTCCACTACTCGTGCTTACTGCCTGTTTCCCCTAATAGTGTTTACCATCTATTTCCACTACTAGTGTTTACCACCTGTTTCCACTACCTGTGTTTTCTGCCTGTTTCCACTACTAGTGTTTACCGTCTGTTTCCACTACTCGTGTTTACCGCCTGTTTCCACTACTAGTGTTTACCACCTGTTTCCACTACCTGTGTTTTCCGCCTGTTTCCACTACTAGTGTTTACCGTCTGTTTCCACTACTAGTGTTTACCGTCTGTTTCCACTACCAGTGTTTACCACCTGTTTCCACTACTAGTGTTTAATGCCTGTTTCCACTACTAGTGTTTACCGTCTGTTTCCACTACCTGTGTTTTCTGCCTGTTTCCACTACTAGTGTTTACCGTCTGTTTCCACTACTAGTGTTTAATGCCTGTTTCCACTACTAGTGTTTACCGTCTGTTTTACAGTAGAGCCATGTTTCCACTACTAGTGTTTACCTCCTGTTTTACAGAAGAACCAACAAAACATACCATCCTCTCCTTAGGCCAGTGTGTGAACAACCTGGTTTTACTCTCTGCTTTGCCACGTGTAGCTGCAAAACTGCATTAATATTTGATAGCAGGGGTAGCGGTTCGGTAGCATCTTCTTCATTGCAAACAGATTCAACGGACGAGCAGATAAACAGTGGGGCTGTTTAATAATGCAGTGTGGTGACACTGACCTTATTTTGCCGCCTTTCCTTTCAACCTGCGCTGGTATTTTGATGCACGGTGCCCCGCTGACTCTCTCAGCACACAGGGAGGGTTTCATCCTCTCATCCCTCTTTGTTCAAAGCCTGGAAATAAAAAAATGTAGGGGAAAAAACAGTTCCTGTTAGTTTGACAGAGGTTACATCACTGACTGGGCTACTAAACCTATCTGAAGACATTAATGAAAATGGTTTCAGGTTATAGGACAGGTTTGGATACACTGTTGGATGTATGAAATATCATATCTTTATTTTGGGGGTGGGAGGAGGCTTCAAATGCTGTGTGTCGGTTTGAGAAGTGGAGTTGACAGCTGAGCAGGTGCCTTGAAGGTGAACTTCGAGGGGTTCTGACAACAGAGGAAAACTGAGAGGCATAGAGCAAAACAATGGCCCTCTATATATAATGCAAAACTAGATATGAAATACACTGTATGTTTTAAAGATGTTTGGATATGTTACTTCAGGTACCTGTAAGTCAGTGTTTCACAAACGTCTCCAAACGTCTCCTGCAGCCATATCCACTTGTTTGATGTAGTCCAGTGCTAGTACACCTGATTCAACTGGTCCACTGATCACCAATCCCTTCATTACTAATCAGGTGTGTGGTTCTGCTAGTAGCCAGAACCGCTAGCTAGTACTGTTGTGTTCCTAAGTGAAAATGTATGAGTTAAACTGTCATCAACATAGTTACACATCACTCCCCAAGTCTGGAACCAACAGGACCCTGAACAGTGTGTACCGCCAAGCCATAACACTGCTAAATAGTTAGTTAAATAGTTAACCAAATAGCTTCCTGGACTATCTGCATCGACCATTTTAACTAACTCCTTTATCTCATCACATACGCTGCTGCTACTGTTTACTATCTGTTACTGTATTCTTAGTTATATGTAGATATCTACCTCAATTACTCGTACCCCTGCATATCAACTGGTACTGTTTACTATCTGTTACTTTATTCTTAGTTATATGTATATATCTACCTCAATTACCTCGTACCCCTACATATCAACTGGTACTGTTTACTATCTGTTACTTTATTCTTAGTTATATGTAGATATCTACCTCAATTACCTCGTACCCCTACATATCAACTGGTACTGTTTACTATCTGTCACTTTATTCTTAGTTATATGTACATATCTACCTCAATTACCTCGTACCCCTGCATATCAACTGGTCCTGTTTACTATCTGTCACTTTATTCTTAGTTATATGTATATATCTACCTCAATTACCTCGTACCCCTACATATCAACTGGTACTGTTTACTATCTGTTACTTTATTCTTAGTTATATGTATATATCTACCTCAATTACCTCGTACCCCTGCATATCAACTGGTCCTGTTTACTATCTGTCACTTTATTCTTAGTTATATGTACATATCTACCTCAATTACCTCGTACCCCTGCATATCAACTGGTCCTGTTTACTATCTGTCACTTTATTCTTAGTTATATGTATATATCTACCTCAATTACCTCGTACCCCTGCATATCAACTGGTACTGTTTACTATCTGTCACTTCATTCTTAGTTATATGTACATATCTACCTCAATTACCTCGTACCCCTACATATCGACTGGTACTGGTACCCCGTGTATAGAGCCAAGTTATTGTTACTCATTGTGTATTTATTATTACGGGTTTTACTTTTCTATTATTTCTCTATTTTCTTTCTCTCTGCATTGTTGAGAAGGGCCTGTAAGTAAGCACTTCACTGTTAGTCTAGACCTGTTGTTTACTAAACACGTATAACATTTGATTTGAACCAAAACCATTTGTCAAGGTTTTTTCCCCCCTCAAATATCACAAAATGTCTGGGTGGGGAACGAAATGACAAAATCACACTACACAACACTCAATCAAATCCTAATTATCATCTCATCTCCCCAAATCCGAGCAGTCAGGCAAGCAAGTCGCTGGAGCATTGCCTTCCACTGTGCTGTGTGGGCGAAGCTACAAACTGCCTGGAAATTATGATAATGTGATTTTTGTTTCTTATTATCTAAAAATGGAGTGATGTAGAGGGGGCTTTAGTTACATGCTGATTAATTCTGTTAAATAATGCACAACGCACCGGGGGGTATACACTCTCTGTATTCAGCTATGTTTAGTGTTGAACCGTGTTGCATAGATTACCCCATTACATTCTAATTACCAAGACCGGGTTGCGTTCAAGAGACTACGATACACTCTGTGTTCAAAAGCCCTAAAATACAATGGGGGAGAAAAAGAGCTTCATGTTCAACATAATATACGGACACCATGGAGATTCTCTCCTCATTGTAGTCTCACTTTCAAAGAGAGTTCTGGTGCAAACACACGATTCGCCGACTGTACAATAGATCGGCACCAGCCACATACTGCCCATTCCACGTTCACGTCTAGCCCTTAACATGTTGCCAGTGCCATATATTTACCAAGAGAAATCCATTTATGATCTACAATTCAGTTTTTAAACATTGTGTCTTGCAAGTTTTCAAAATAAATAACTTTAAAGTGTTTTAAAAAAGATCTCGTTGCTCCCTGCCAATGTGTGTGGTTGTGTGGGTGTGTCTACATGTGTGTGTGTGTCCCCTGGATCATTAATAAGCTAGCTCAGTGGTGGTCATTTCCCTGTAGTAGGTGGTTTTTGGGCAAAGAAGTCAGACTCTTCCATCTGTTCCTGTTAGCAGCAATGAGAGAGAGACTGACACACACACACACACACACACACACACACACACACACACAGGGGGGTATCAGTTAGTTATATCCTGTTCATGCATTTTCCATCACGACAAAACAATGACTAAACACTGTGGGTCTGCCAGGAACCTTCCTCACGTGTGTTATAACAACCAGTAATAATAGCACTGTAAATAATAAATGCCTAACATCTTACACACACACACACACACACACACACACACACACACACACACACACACACACACACACACACACACACACACACACACACACACACACACACACACACACACACACACACACACACACACACACACACACTTTAAGGTGCCTTGGTGATGGGGATTTGCCTTGCTTGGAGACGAATAGAGGAATGCATGGAACAGGGACTTCCCTCTGGCTTCCCAGGCAGCCCAGTAGAGTTTTGGCCTGACAATAAACAGTTTAATACTTGATCTAATCCCATGCAGCCAGGAGGTTAGTCCAACAGCAAGGCTCCCTCTTGCAGATGTTCACATCCAATAATCTATCCATAATTGATGAAACAGGGAGGTCAGATGTAATGGCTGCCTACCGCCGTCCCAGGCAACAAATAAATGGTTATTGACAAAACAAGCCAGTGTTGCGCTGAGGAGAGGAGCAGAGTGGCAGGTTGGAGAGGGAGACGACTCCCAGGCACAGCTAGGCACGAAGCAGAGAGGAGAAGAGAGGAGAGAAGAGAAGGAGAAGAGAGACGGAGGGGAGGCGAGCAGCCCAGTCCACTCCTCGGCTCAGAGTGAGAGAGCCGACGAGGAGGGCCCCGGGGCAGAGTACCGTAAATCCCAGGAGAGGACAGCCAGGAGTGGAGAGAGGAGAGGAGAGATGTCTCTGGACCCCTCAGGAGATACCCCTCTGGGGGGGTGAAGAGGAAGATGTAGAGTAAAAAGAGGGGGGATGAAGAGGAGTGAGCGGCAGGCGAGGTGAGTGCAACAGCATGGAGTTTGTGTAGCGTGAGTTCAGCGGGCCAGCTGTCCGCTCTGCTTTCATCTCTGGGATTTATGTCAGATGCAATCTACCTGGCTGTCAAGCCCCATACAACAGCCTCCTCAGAGACAGAGACCCCCATACTCTCTCTCTCTCTCTCTCTCTCTCTCTCTCTCTCTCTCTCTCTCTCTCTCTCTCTCTCTCTCTCTCTCTCTCTCTCTCTCTCTCTCTCTCTCTCTCTCTCTCTCTCTCTCTCTCTCTCTCTCTCTCTCTCTCTCTCTCTCTCTCTCTCTCTCTCTCTCTCTCTCTCTCTCTCTCTCTCTCTCTCTCTCTCTCTCTCTCTCTCTCTCTCTCTCTCTCTCTCTCTCTCTCTCTCTCTCTCTCTCTCTCTCTCTCTCTCTCTCTCTCTCTGTCTCTGTCTCTCTCTCTGTCTCTCTCTCTCTCTCTCTCTCTCTCTCTCTCTCTCTCTTTCCTTCTCTCTCTGTCTGGTGAATGCATCATGTAGGAGTATACTTCTGTCCTCTGGCTCTTACTGGTTAAATCTCTGTGAATGGTCTGCCTGCCACATGGTCCATCTATCACACCTTTATTCTTCAACATCAAAGCTTTTGCCTTTTATTTTTACTCCAAAAAAGCGTATGTGTAGTACTGAAACTGAGGTAACTGAGGTAAACTGAGGTAACTGAGGTAAACTGAGGTAACTGAGGTAAACTGAGGTAACTGAGGTAAACTGAGGTAACTGAGGTAAACTGAGGTAACTGAGGTAAACTGAGGTAAATAACATAGGAAGTGAAGAGAGAAATGAGCTACAGAGGACCTTGTACTGGACTGGGAAAACTGTACACTGAACAACACAAAACAAACACATTGCCAACTAATTGCTGAAATGCTGCTAATTGCTACATTTTGCTATCTAATCTGCTACAACCTGTCCATCACTAGAATATTCAAGCCATAGTTAATGAGTAATTTCCATAACGTATGGTTACGAAATTATACACACACTGACTACTGTGTTATTGAGAGATTGGTTAATAATGAGTGAAGGTGAGGACATCCTATCTGATTCATTAACATGTTAACAGCCCTCCTCCACCACAGTTTAAATAGCCTACCTGTGGACTATGAAACACATGGTTGTTGCTCTAAGTAGAACTGCGTTAGTCTACTCTCCCTCTGTGTACAAATGGGTTTAGGCATACCCTGTAATGAGTGGACAACTGATACCCTGTAATGACAAGTGGACAACTGATACCCTGTAATGACAAGTGGACAACTGATACCCTGTAATGACAAGTGGACAACTGATACCCTGTAATGACAAGTGGACAACTGATACCCTGTAATGACAAGTGGACAACTGATACCCTGTAATGACAAGTGGACAACTGATACCCTGTAATGACAAGTGGACAACTGATACCCTGTAATGACAAGTGGACAACTGATACCCTGTAATGACACGTGGACAACTGATACCCTATAATGACACGTGGACAACTGATACCCTGTAATGACAAGTGGACAACTGATACCCTGTAATGACAAGTGGACAACTGATACCCTGTAATGACACGTGGACAACTGATACCCTATAATGACAAGTGGACAACTGATACCCTGTAATGACAAGTGGACAACTGATACCCTGTAATGACAAGTAGACAACTGATACCCTGTAATGACAAGTAGACAACTGATACCCTGTAATGACAAGTGGACAACTGATACCCTGTAATGACAAGTAGACAACTGATACCCTATAATGACAAGTAGACAACTGATACCCTGTAATGACAAGTGGACAACTGATACCCTGTAATGACAAGTGGACAACTGATACCCTGTAATGACAAGTGGACAACTGATACCCTGTAATGACAAGTGGACAACTGATACCTGTAATGACAAGTGACAACTGATACCCCGTAATGACAAGTAGACAACTGTTACCCTGTAATGACAAGTAGACAACTGATACCCTGTAATGACAAGTGGACAACTGATACCCTGTAATGACAAGTAGACAACTGATACCCTATAATGACAAGTAGACAACTGATACCCTGTAATGACAAGTGGACAACTGATACCCTGTAATGACAAGTGGACAACTGATACCCTGTAATGACAAGTGGACAACTGATACTCTGTAATGACAAGTGGACAACTGATACTCTGTAATGACAAGTGGACAACTGATACCCTGTGAATGGACAACTGATACCCCGACAAGTGGACAACTGATACCCTGTAATGACAAGTGGACAACTGATACCCTGTAATGACAAGTGGACAACTGATACCCTGTAATGACAAGTGGACAACTGATACCCTGTAATGACAAGTGGACAACTGATACCCTGTAATGACACGTGGACAACTGATACCCTATAATGACAACAACTGATACCCTGTAATGACAAGTGGACAACTGATACCCTGTAATGACAAGTGGACAACTGATACCCTGTAATGACAACTGTACCCTATAATGACACACTGATACCCTGTAATGACAAGTGGACAACTGATACCCTGTAATGACAAGTAGACAACTGTTACCCTGTAATGACAAGTAGACAACTGATACCCTGTAATGACAAGTGGACAACTGATACCCTGTAATGACAAGTAGACAACTGATACCCTATAATGACAAGTAGACAACTGATACCCTGTAATGACAAGTGGACAACTGATACCCTGTAATGACAAGTGGACAACTGATACCCTGTAATGACAAGTGGACAACTGATACTCTGTAATGACAAGTGGACAACTGATACCTATAATGACAAGTAGACAACTGATACCCCGTAATGACAAGTGGACAACTATAATGACAAGTGGACAACTGATACCCTGTAATGACAAGTAGACAACTGATACCCTGTAATGACAAGTAGACAACTGATACCCTGTAATGACAAGTGGACAACTGATACTCTGTAATGACAAGTGACAACTGATACCCTATAATGACAAGTAGACAACTGTTACCCCGGACAACTGGACAATCAGATTCGTGTGTATTCTAATACCAGCCTACTGATTGTAGAGATTCAGTGTCACTATACAAGCAACACTATATAGTGCATACTTACTGCAGTACCGTGAGTGAAAATGTATTCACACTTAGCTGCTGTACTTCTCTCAAGCCTCATTAACTAGTAAATAGGACCATTTGTTGCGCAATGACAAAACACTCCAAGGAATGGGTGGCTATACATGCTTCGAAGAATTCCTGGGAAGAGAAGAGGGGATACCAAGGCCTTTTTTTTCCTCTTGAAAACAGAATAAAATCATGTTTCCCCCCACAGTCAGTGAGTGACTAGTACCAAGGACAGCAAGTCCCCACTCTCTCCTCTCTGTAACGCTTAATTACCGCATAAGATCATGAATATTTCAAAGGCATGCTTTCCCACTTTGTCATTGGAGTTTAGAACTAAGAGAAACAAGTTCATATGCATGTTAATAGAGGGAGGGTTGGACTGGGTGGGGGGTTGACTGGGAGGGGGGTTGGACTGGGATGGAGGGGGTTTGGATGGATGGGACTGCCAGTGAGTGTGGATGGAGGGTTAGAGGAGGGGTTGGATAGGGAGCATCGGTGGAAGGGGGGAGGAAATGGAAGGACAGCAGGAGGAAATGGCACTCATACACAGCAGCTGCTCTTTTGAGATCCCCCTCTGAGGGGACGGCCTGAGGAGCGCCTCGGCACAAAGGGATGAAGGGAGATGAGGACTCTTGATGGAAAACAGGCAAACAACCGCTGGGACCCCTCTCCATAACCCCCTTACACACACCCCTAAACCCCCCACCTCTACTCCAGAGCCCCAGGAGCCCCCGTAGAGTGTCAGGACCTCTTTAGCATTCTCTGAGGCTGAACTGCTAAACTTGCACATTAGCACCAAGCACCACTAAGCTAACGGGACCTCTAATGGGGAAGACTGAGATGGAGGAGAGGTTTCTCTCTCTCTTTTTTCCTATGACAAACAGAAGGAAGTCATGTGGGATGGGGGCTGTGATTGGAGCACTGGATAGAAGCATCTGAGGTCCTATTGGTTAAAGGGGGGAGGCATTAAAACAACCATATACATGTAAATCCTGGATAATCATTCTTAAAAATGGCTTATTAGCCTCTATCACATGTCACTGAGTAAGAACATCATCCAAAGGGCTCAAGGATTCAACATAGTCTAATGAAATTTATGGCCCCCTTTAAACTACTTAGTGGCCCAGTAGAGCGTAATGATATACTTTATTTAACATAGCTAAACAAAGACAATTATGCCACTGTGCAGATTTAATGGCCTGCAAAGTGTTGGTGCACTCTTCACTTGATAGAGAGGCCTATTTAAACATGTTAATGGGTGTGTTATCGAGCCCCTCTTTCAAATACAAGGGCTGAGGTCTGAATGAATGCAGGTTCAGCGTCTGGTAGATGGAGCAACCAGCCAGCCTGGAATCCAAACTGATACGCTCTGCTGTTTCACTTTAACGAAACATGCCAGTTAGGATTCCCAGGCTATAGAGCAACACACCTTTTTTAATGAAATGGCAAAGTTTAGGGAATATGACATCATGTATTGTGCTGAATGAAATGAACATTGCTAATTGAGGTACACAAAGCACTTGATGTGTTTGAGCCCTGTCTGAAGTGCCTATCAAAGAAAGCAATACCTTGTTATAGAAATGGAAAAGTTTTGGAACATGGCATAGGTCTCCATCTTTTTTAATTGTGTTGCATGAAATTCACATTAGTGAGTTAATTGAACCCTGTCTGACTCAGTGATCACAACCAGGAAATGACTCTAACAGCAGGTACAAAGAGAGAGCTAATTAGTTTGACCTTTCCTGTCATAATTAGCATGTAACACGGCCACTCAACCAACCCGCCAACAACTTAGTATCAAGAAGGTCACATTCATGATGAATTATTGAATAGAACGATGTTCTCTTAAATGATGTTGTCCAATATCCAGACACAATACATTCCGTAAAGAAAACTACATCTCTTTCTTGAAATACATTTCATTGTTTAGTACTATTTCCGTTTTTTAAAACGACCACATCTAGGACGCGAGAATTCTTCGAAAGCTGTGGTAGAATACAAAATGTCCTCCGAAATGTCAGACAGGAGGACAATTAGTAGGTGACCATGACAAGGCAATTACAACATTGTCACCTGTATTAGTTCTCCCAACATGCCAGAGGTACTAAATATGATTTATAGTGGAGTCCATGCTGTGCCCTCTCTTAAAGGGAAAGTGAGCATTGAGAGGCGTGAAGGGGAGGGGTGAAACTGCTTAGCTAACCCTTCATTGCCTTTGAATACTAAAACTCTGTCAACACTGATAAATATTTATCTAATTCATGATCAAATGTTTTTTTTTTTTTTTACAGATGATTTTATTTACACTGATTTACTTTGACATGAATGAATACTAGTTCAGACCTATTTTCTAAGCAGCATGTAAGAGCTCAAAGTATCAACATCCATTTTGGAACAACCGCACGACGAGATAGCCTATGAATAGGATTAAACGTACGATCTTAATGCTTATATCTCCCAACACATCTGAAACAACGACACGGCTACTAAACCCTCGTGATCTTTCTTAGATCTCCCTCCAACTCCCTCCCTCTTTATCACAGAGCCTCTAATTCCCTGTTTTATCACAGGGGCTTTTCTCAGATTCTGAGACAAAGAGAGACGACTGAGATGGGAGGCTGCTTTGGTTTGGGTACCAACGCTGTGGGCATCAGTCATCTCTCTCTCTCTCTCCCTCTCTCTCTCTCTCTCTCTCTCTCTCTCTCTCTCTCTCTCTCTCTCTCTCTCTCTCTCTCTCTCTCTCTCTCCCTCTCTCTCTCTCTCTCTCTCTCTCTTCCCCCCTCACTCCCTCTCTCTCTCTCAGAAGGCTCTGGTGTGATTATTCCACTTTCAGTGGAGGGATTTAACCACGGGGCAGTTGGGCCATTGCCTCAGGGTGGCCCCCTGTTCTATGCGCTATGCATGCTACTTTCTTTCTTTTGCTCCTGGTTTATTGCCCCGCCTTTTATTTCGCCAGGCAGTCCCACTGACATCAGGGGGCTCTTAGAATAATTTGCCCCGGGCCATCTATCCCCATCTCCAAACCTTAAATCAGTCACTAGAGTATACAGATGTAGCATCTTAATTTGATCACCCTGCTGCAGGACTTTCCTGCAATGCAGTGTATTTATGTAGTGTATTTGACATGTATTATTTCCACTTTGAAATTTCAGACTTGATTTTATAAAACTTATAAAACCTTACAAAAATGTTCATGAATTAAAATCCACATTTCCTGTTGCTGCAGGATTATTTTCCTACTGGCTTAAATGAAGATCCTACAACTGTAGTTGTAGGACTAGTATATTCCAGGGCCAAAATACAGCAGTATAACAGACTCTAACTCATGTTATGGACAGGAAAGGTAATGTCATTTTGACAAGTGCATTGTTAGACCGAGTTAGTGGGGTTTTGGTAGCTGGCGATAAGGTAGTTTAGTGATTATCTTTGACTGGGATAATGAATCAGATCTATGTAAGGATTAGGAATAATGAGCTTTTGGAATATCAACCTTAAGACACCATCTGGAGTATTCATCGTCTTGTTGTCCCTGTCTCATCTAGCCAGTAGAGACTATACAGATCAATGTCAAAGGTCAAGACCAGGCCAGGGTATTAGGCTATAGGGTATTCAGATGAACTCTGATGCTGATACTGGGAATCAATGTCACTAGCTATATGCAGTGCTTGCAAGACAGCCATTATGGAGAAACAGAGGCAGCTGCTTAATAGCCAGACTCAGAAGTATGCGTCCGTGTGAGTTCTGCTGGTGTCCCACGTATGAATCAGTCCCTGATTAGAAAGAATGGATGAAAAACAGTGTTTAGGCCCGTATGTATCAAGTGTCTCAGAGTAGGAGTGCTAATTTAGGATCAGTTTAGGCTTTCAGATTACGATGAGTAAGATTAGATGGATATGATCCTAGATGAGCTCTCCTACTCTGAGATGCTGAATACATACAGCCCTGAGCTACAGTATACCCAAGCACCACTCCCTCAACCCTGTCTGAACCTGTGTGCACCAAATGGTACCCTAGTACCTATGCAGTGCCCTATGGACCCTGGTCAAAAGTTGTGCACTATATAGGAAGTAGGGTGCCATTTCAGACGCTGCCCCTGTCCCTCAGAGTAAAACAAAAAAGATAATTACTTTCATTCAAACTGAGGGATCTTAAAGTGAAATCCACCATCTAGTTTCCCCGCTTTTATGGCCACGGCAGCCATGGATGGAGCTTTTATAGGAGCTGCTAGTGGGTCCTCTGGCCCAGCCGTGGCTCTTTATTTCAGACCGCTCTCTGTGTCTGGTCTGGAGGTAATATGCCGATCCTCCAGGGGATGACGGCAGGCAGGCTAACGGGGAATGGGGTGATGGCGGTGGTTCCGGCCTCATCCCTCCTCGTCCCGAATGACCCGGTGGGTCCGATGATGGAACGCCTCATAACATCCCCAGGCTGCTTCCAGCTGACACACACACACACACACACACACACACACACACACACACACACACACACACACACACACACACACACACACACACACACACACACACACACACACACACACACACACACACACACACACACATTATTAGAATATCTTATGAATGAGGTCCTTAGAGATTGAAACCATTGCAACAGACAAAACAAGGTCCAAACTGAAGGCTAAAATGTAATGGTCAGTCTCACAGATCTCCCCTATCCACTCAACAGGCTAACTGTCAATTGCTCATTCCTTTAATTCTGTTTGGACTGGAGGACAGAAGTTCAAACACCACATACTATTATACAGTAGCTCATAGGGGTGATATGCAACTTAAAGCCATTTCCCAGGCACGGGTGTATGACAGATACAAGCACCATGTAGTGGGTAAATATTGTAGAAGGCCCAGGCTGAAGTCTCTGGAGTCGGGCTAGTAGCATGGATCTCTGATCTCTGAAGTGTGTGTGAGCACTGAGCATACAGCAGGACACTATCACTCACTTCACTGATACCAGTGCCTCAGACACACACACACACATACAGGAAAGCACACACACACAATCTCCCATTGGCTCAGCTGAGCTCCCAATGTCTCCCATCTAGGCTTTTAGAGTATCAACTCATATCCACACCATGCCCCTTCTCATAACAGCGCATCACTAGTCAGAGCCCAAATCACTGATAATTCTGCCGTCGGCAATATCCCCCGTCCCTCCAGGTGATGGCCAACAGAACGCGAGGTGAATGAGGCTAAGAATCCTGGGCCTTGGTTCCTACAGACGGCCTGAGAAAGTGTTGAAATCGTATAGAAAGGCACAATCAATTGCAATGGCATTCAAAATGTGTTGTTTTTCAATAGAACGATTGCCAACCCCTTCATTAATCTACTTCTAATACATGTTGTCAACCAGAGGCAAGAAAAGGAATATTCATCTTCTGAGTATGGGAAAAGCTCTGGGAAAATGTTCTCAAACCGATGAGAGCAAACATTGGATCTCTTTACAAAAGGATATTGAGTTAAATTCATTCATATTAAAGCTTAAGCTTCATTGGGACTGTATCAAGTCAGATTGGATAAGCCTGCAACACTTCATATGCAGTTTACGCAAGCAGAATGGACCACAACCACCACTATCCAGATCTACTGTATCCATCCTCTATGAGAAAAAGCTTTCTTAAAACTGTCTCATAAAAGCCAAGGGCATCTTTAAGAATTGACACACTCTCTATGTCTAAAACACACATTTTATATAACAAAAAGAGTGACTGGGGGGGCGGGGGGCAGACGGCAGTGAAGAAATACCATCAGAAATACCATCAGTAACAACGGCGGCTGTTCACACAAAGTAACTGCCTGAGACTGAGAGAATACTAAGCACTCACAACTACAAGGTAAACACGCTCACTGAGCGTGGCAGGAGTGGCAAGGCAGATGGGGGGGAAGGAGAGGGAGGAAGAGCAGCAGGCTCAATAGACTTGGAGTGAGGAGGAGCGTCAGGCTCAATAGATCTGGAGTGAGGAGGAGCGGCAGGCTCAAAAGAGTTGGAGTGAGGAGGAGCGGCAGGCTCAATAGAGTTGGAGCGAGGCTCAGAGTTGGAGTGAGGAGGAGGCTCAATAGAGTTGGTGAGGAGGAGCGGCAGGCTCAATAGAGTTGGAGTGAGTGAGGAGAGTTGGAGCGAGGAGGAGCAGGCTCAATAGAGTTGGAGTGAGGAGGAGCGGCAGGCTCAATAGAGTTGGAGTGAGGAGGAGCGGCAGGCTCAATAGAGTTGGAGTGAGGAGGAGCGGCAGGCTCAATAGAGTTGCTGAGGAGGAGCAGGCGGACTCAATAGAGTTGGAGTGAGGAGCAGCGGCAGGCTCAATAGAGTTGGAGTGAGGAAGCAGCGGCAGGCTCAATAGAGTTGGTGAGGAAGAGCGGCAGGCTCAATAGAGTTGGTGAGGAGGATTGGGAAGAGCAGGCTCAATAGAGTTGGAGTGAGGTGGAGGCTGGCGGCAGGCTCATTAGAGTTGGAGTGAGCTCAATAGAGGAGTGGCAGGCTCAATAGGTTGGAGGAGTGGCAGGCTCAATAGATTTGGAGTGAGGAGGAGTGGCAGGCTCAATGGATTTGGTGAGGAGGAATGGCAGGCTCAATAGAGTTGGAGTGAGGAGGAGCGGCAGGCTCAATAGAGTTGGAGTTATGACTGTATTTCATCTTTTTGCGTCACTTGCTTGCTACTTTTTTAAACACAAACCCTTTATAATATGAAAGCACATGTTGTTGGAGGAGTCCATCTAAGCAAATAAACCAAAGAAAGGAGAATGAGAACAAGATATGCCCACTGACATAATTTCCACTCCGAGAAATAATAACAAAGAACCTCAGATGAGTTATAAAAATAAACTCTCATCCTCCTATAGGTAGGTCTGAGCTCGATGCTCAGTAAGAGTCTATGGGCTTCCGCAGAACAGAAACATAAACGTAATTCTCTGCGCTCCTATTTTGATGCATGTTTTTTGATCCCATGAATATTTAATAGAATGGGCCCAAACCGACGCCATATAACACTCCTTCATATCTGATGCTCTCCACCCGTGAGCCATGAACATTAGGAGGTGATGATTGAGTGCATTCAAATGAACTCATTCAAACAGCATATTGATTACTTGATGGAAGAAAAGAGAGGTCCCCCCCTCACGCGCACACACACACACACACACACACACACACACTATCCTGCGTACCAGTGGAATCAGAATCAGTATTGCTTCCACATAGAGGGAGAGGCTAGGGGACGGCTGGGCCTTGGTTAGCGTGGGGTTATCCCCTCCTCCCTATCTATCTTCTTAAATGATGTGTACATTCAGTCTTACAGGGAAGTTAATTAGGTCCAAAGATTGCTTCAGGTATTGTTCAAGTAATTCAAAATGTCAGAATCCGCAGGATGACCTGCTGCTGCACTACACGGGGCAATATTGGGTGAGAAGCTAATTATTTTACAGTGGCTGTCCGGGTCTGTGGAGTTTTGCTGCCAGTCGAAAGAAAGCGAAAAGGAATAATAATTGGAAAAATTAATGAGGTGAGATTTGCTAGACACAAAGGGACTGTTACAGCATGTTATACATGATACAAAGACAACACTATTTGCAATAGGACCAAGGCTACTCCTTCAACGATGACTGCAGTACTACTGTACAACTACTACACTGTTAAAGTACCACGTCCAGAACAACAACAGTGACTGGTACACCGCTACTACAACTGCTACTGAAATAAGGGCTATTCAGTTATTAGATATGACATTGACACTTTCCAAACTTCCCTTGGTGTCAAGGACAATCTGTGTCAGTCTGGTGGGCCATATGGTCCAATCAATCAATCAATCAAATTAAATCTAAGACTCCCCGCTGGGCGGCAGGTAGCCTAGCGGTTAAGAGCATTGGGCCAGTCACCGAAAGGTCATTGGTTCAAATCCCTGAGCCGACCAGGTGAAACATGAACAATGCACTTAATCCTAATTGCTCCTCTAAGTTTCTCTGGATAAGAGTGTCTGCTAAATGACTGTAATGTAAAGACGAGTCTAGTGAGCAGCAGGCCATTCATTATCAGATCTAACCACTGAGTTAAGGTGTAGGAAGTAAGCACTGTGAGGTTCTATGAAAAGCTGTATACCATCATTAGAGACTTTTCAGGAAGCATTAGTTCTCCTGTCAACATTTCATATCAGACAATCCCCTCCGTCTTTCCTAGTTCAATCTCAGAGGACTGCTAGTCGTCTTTATGAATAGAGAAATCAGACAAATATGAATAAATGAGGGGAAAACTCTTCCAGTCATTAGCGATACCTTTCGTTTCTTATGCCATATTTAATTCAAACCAAAGAGTCCAGGTACTCCCACCTTTCTCACGACATATCTTATTTAAAACAAAAGGCATCAATTTCTTGAATACCGAATGAGGCGTCTTTTGGATCATTTTGAAGTGTTAAGCTATAACTAAAACTCGAAAAGGAAGCTCATCCACAGAGACCAAGGTCAAAAGTAAAAATCATTATATCACAATATCGCTGTTTCTTGCCATAATGAACTTGAATAAATGAATTATTTAACGCTTCTGCCTGCTTATTAAATTATACATCCTTTATCTGTATATTGAGCAATGATGTTGGACGTGACCTAGAAGGCAAGACCTTATGGCATAACCGGAGCACCCCAGAGCATGAATGATTATTATCAGCCTTTGATTGAAGGACGTTCTGTTTCTGCTTCAGTCTGAGTGGGGCCACTAAAGAAAGACTTGAATATGTACCTGACTAAGCTGTAATTGGGTTCTCACGCCGGACATGTGAAGAACATTTTTAACTGCTGGATAAAATCTAAATGAACTGTGTGTTGCTTACATTCCAGTCTAGTGTCTGTCAGAGAGGGCTAGTGGCTAGAGGAATAGTGGTTGTAATGTTTTAGCCTACATGAGGGGCCACTGACAATTATTACACTTGTACAAGGTGGAGTGGAACGTGGGTTCTTGGTAGCCTAATAGCCGAGGTGAATTAAATATCTGAATACATACCCAGCTAGCACAGTTGGTTCCTTGGAAGTTGTATGAACGTATGTTTATTGGTGACCCATTGGATCTGGGAATGAAGCCATACGTTTCCTGACCGGTAAAACCTAAAGTTTTTTTAATGTTCTGAGAATAGAAGTGAAAATTTCTCCTGTTCCTGGGAACGTTCACTTTTAGGTTGCAGGGAGGTTCTGAGAACGTTTCACTATGGTTCTCTGAATGTTTTCCTGGGAGGTTTAATTAACATTCTGAGAACAGAAATTATAGGTTATTTGGTTAGTTTCCTTAAACTCCAAGCACAGATAAGACACAAGGAAAAGTATTTACTTCAGCATTAATCATGCAAACACGTATTTTTATTGTGGCATGGCATCAGTGAGAGTTGAACCAATGATCTTCTGTTCTCTATCCATTGAATTAGTCCACTGTGTCACCAGAATGGAGAAAATATGGCATGTTTTTTAACTCATACAAAGCTGTTCATTTTAGTCTATTCTATAATGACACAGGGTGAGACCCAGATGCAGACACAGGAGGCTGATGGTTCAAGTATCTGATATTTATTAAAAAGCAAGGGGCAGGCAAGAGGCAGGTCGAGGACAGGCAGAAGTTCATTAAACAGGTCAGAGTCTAAAGGTTATAGGGCGGCAGGCAGGCTCGAGGTCAGGGCAGGCTGAATGGTCAAGCAGGCAGGCACAGTGTCAGGGCAGGCAAAAGGTCAGAACCGGGAGGACTAGAAAAACAGAGACTATGAGACCACAGGAGCACGGAAAACCACGCTGGTTGACATGACAAGACAGGTGAAACAGATCAGGGTGTGACATATTCAAACAGACCCCATTTTAAAGGAAACAAGCACTCATTAAGATCAGGTGTGGCCAATTAGTGGGCACGGCCAACACACCTGAACACCCTTAACAAGATAGAGGATGGAGAGAGTTTTGTTGATGCTGAGAACGGAATGTGTGCTTTTTAAATAACATTCTTAGAATGTTCTTTGAGAGTTACTAATGTTGTCTTGTGATTTTTATGAAAAGTTTTCTAAACGTTCTGAGAACATAGCTTTAAATAGACCCATCAGGAAACCTGCAAAAAGCGTCATGCTGAAGCACTGAAATTCCCACAGAAGAACGTTGTTTCTTAACATTCTCTGAACAATTTGAGAACATTACTTTAAATAGAATCATGGGGACACCTGCAGGAACATTATGCTGAGGTACTGAAATTCCCACCTAAGAAACATATGGTTCTCAGAACATTATGTGCTAGCTGGGTATCCTGTACCATTCTCAGAACATTGTGGGAAGGTTGGATGCAAAATAACCACAGGACAACCATGCTCTCACCAAGATCTAAGAAACATATGGTTCTCAGAACGTTATGTGCTAGCTGGCAATAGCTTAGATTCGTATGTTCTAAACTTTAAAACTAGAGCAGATTTTCTTTATATCTCCATAATCGTCCTGTATTTATCCCCCATTGCATTCCATTTGAGTGCTTTCACAGGAGTATGGCATCAGTATGACAAACAAAGGCTGTATGTACCAAGTGTCTCAGAGTAGGATTGCTGATTGAAGATCAGTTTAGCCTTTTAAATCATAATAAATAAGATCACATAGACAGGGGGAACCTGATCCAAGATCTGCACGCCTACTCTGATGCATTTGATAGATATGGCCCCTGATGAGGGTTAACTTTCCTATTGTCTTGTCCGTCACACCAGAAAGAATACCTGATTCATACAGGCTCACAGAAACACTACTCCATCACTTTTGATCCAGGAAAAAAAAATGTCAAAGATTATCTTTATATCCAAAGATGAACAATATCATTAGATATTCCAGAATCACAAAGTCCTCCATTAACCCCTCATTTAAAAATATCTCATATCTATCTTCAAGAATCACGACATGTCTCAGTTAGAGCCATCTCAGTGTCGTTTGGGCTTTTGTCCCCAGCACGACACGCCTGATCAGTGGAGTCAGAAAGAGGTGTCACATCCAGTCTAGTTATGTGGCATGAAAGAGACCCTTCCAGAGATGAAGGAGAAATAACTGTCAAGTTGATAATGGTTCAGCATAAACATAGCAGCTGAATTAGCAAACTAGGTGAGAGAGGGTAAGGCCTCGATGGGCCTCTATCGAATTCATAATTAGCGAATGTGAAATATATTAAATTTATCATCATATATTGTCAACTAGAAAGAAACAATGTGTGTGTGCGTGTGTGTGTTTGAGTCTATTAACAAAGAGACTGATATAAGATAGGAGGAGTCTCCCAGTGGCCCCTGCAGCAGGTCCCTAAGAGAACATTATCAATACAAAAGGAAAGACCTTTTCTATTAGAGATGAAGACCAAAAAGGTGTCACTCAGAGAGATACACAATAACATGTCAGTTTGTTAATATGAGCATCTCCATCAAATCCCTCAATCATGTCCGAGACGCCAAACAACACCGAAATGACAAGCTGATGATCTGGAAACAGAAATATATGCAGAAATATACTGATTATTTTATTTTTTAGTCTCCACATTCTAATCACTCTCTGATTCACTCTTTCTCTCTAGGGACTGAGGTTCTCGCTCTCTCTCTCTCTCTCTCTCTCTCTCTCCACAGATTTTCACCATGAATTACAATTAACCCGGCAGTCTAGTCAAGCTTCGCTGGGGAGAGGGTATTTAATATGTTCCTAATACATCAGTTTTATCATTTCATTCACATCCAACCATAATTAGTGTACATAAATTGAGATCACAGATCGGGGTGGTTTTGCATTTGGTTGCATTTCCTTACTGTTTCATGGTGGTGAAACAAATGACCTGGTGAGAAGTGGAACACATCAGACAGGAATACTTTATAATGTCATTGGTGAGTGTGTGGTAGAGACCTGTAGTTGACAACTGTGTTACTTTGTCAGGGACAGCATTGAATAGGAAGCAAGGGAAAAAGGCCTTCCAAGCTGAGTGACACTGTTTTTTCTCTTTAGCTTATATTGCAGGTTGGGTATCTGATTAACTGATTAAACAGCACACTCTTAGAAAAAAACGTGCTTTCTAGAACCCAAAAGGGATCTTCGGCTGTCCTCATAAGAGAACCCCATTGAAAACCCTTTTTTGGTTTCAGGTAGAACACTTTTGGGTTCCATGTAGAGTCCTTTCCACAGAGGGCTCTACATGGAACCCAAAAGGGTTCTACCTGGAACCAAAAAGGGTTGTACATAGAACCAAAAAGGGTTCTCCTATGGGGATAGCCGAAGAACCCTTTTGGATCCCTTTTTTCTAAGAGTGCATAGTAATGAGTAATGCTGGATATGTTGACATTGTTGTTAGTGGCCTATTAATATGTTCCATTAGGCCCAATCATTTAGAAGCCAGGTCATATGTGACTAATTTCGCACTGAAACACACCTGACTAAAGACTCAACAACTTTTGACAATTGACAGTAACAAGCTCATTTCAATTTCAGGTCTATTAATCGATAGACCTCCTTTAAGTTTTACAATATATTTGGTATGATCTTTATTTATTCAACCTTTGGTTTAATATTGACAATAAATGGGAGACATTTGTTTATAAATACCGTAGCCTAGTCAGACTGGTAGTGAGTTGTTGAATTATTAGTTTGTTTGCATAAACCCCAGAAGTGAAAATATGTCCGCAAAACGAAAAAGATTTGTAGTTGGCCATTTCAATTGTGGAGAAAATAACAATGTTGTGTGGATAAATTGATACCGAGTTGTTCATGATAAAGTTATGAACATATAAAATGATGACAGTCCTGTTCACGCATTGAACTGTAGCTCACACGCTGAACTGTGAACTGTAGCTCACACGCTGAACTGTTGACTGTTGCTCACACGCTGAACTGTGAACTGTAGCTCACACGCTGAACTGTGAACTGTAGCTCACACGCTGAACTGTGAACTGTTGCTCACACGCTGAACTGTGAACTGTAGCTCACACGCTGAACTGTGAACTGTTGCTCACACGCTGAACTGTGAACTGTAGCTCACACGCTGAACTGTGAACTGTAGCTCACACGCTGAACTGTGAACTGTAGCTCACACGCTGAACTGTGAACTGTAGCTCACACGCTGAACTGTGAACTGTTGCTCACACGCTGAACTGTGAACTGTTGCTCACACGCTGAACTGTGAACTGTAGCTCACACGCTGAACTGTGAACTGAACTGTGAACTGTAGCTCACACGCTGAACTGTGAACTGTTGCTCACACGCTGAACTGTGAACTGTAGCTCACACGCTGAACTGGGAACTGTGCTCACACGCTGAACTGTGAACTGTAGCTCACACGCTGAACTGTGAACTGTAGCTCACACGCTGAACTGTGAACTGTAGCTCACACGCTGAACTGTGAACTGTAGCTCACACGCTGAACTGTGAACTGTAGCTCACATGCTGAACTGTGAACTGTAGCTCAAAAAAAAATAGACACACACACACACACACACACACACAGTGAACAACAAAAGGAGGAATGCCTTGTACACAGGGATGTTGAAGATGTAGAAAACAGATTTTGTAGAGGGAGGGATGTGGCCACTTAGCATTGAATATTGGCCCCCCCATGGTGTAAAACCAATGTTGAGCACTTTACTCACTATGAAACATGTACATGAATCATTGTTTGATCAAAAGAAGTCCTCCCTATAGCTACCAATATTCTGAGACACAACACGTAGTCAAGGAGGGTATGTATGACTGTGTACTGTCTCAATACTACTTTACTGTTTGATTGAGAGAACACAGAAACCAAGAATCGCCTTCATTCATACTGTATATGTGTGACTCACAGCCAAAATGGAGCATATCTTATTTGTGTCCACCTCCTCTATGGAGAGTTGTAGCCTAGCATCCGCCAATGTGTCTGGTACACACAGATAATGGTATGGTCCATTCTGTCAGAGGAGAATGGTACAGGCCGTTTTGCCAGAGGGGAATGGTAAGGTCTGTTCTGCCAGAGGAGAATGGTATGGACCATTCTGTCAGAGAAGAAAGATGCGGTCCGTTCTAGCAAGGGAGATTGGTACGGTCCATTCTGCCAGAGAAAATTTGTTCAGTCCGTTCGGTCAGAGGGGAATGGTACAATATGTTCTGTCAAGGGAGAATGGTACAGTCCGTTCTGTCAGAGGAGAATGATACAGTCCGTTCAGTCAGAAGAGAATGGTACATACAGACTGTTCTGTCAGAGGAGAATGGTACAATATGTTCTGTCAAGGGAGAATGGTACAGTCCGTTCAGTCAGAGGAGAATGGTACAGTCCGTTCAGTCAGAGGAGAATGGTACAGTCCGTTCAGTTAGAGGAGAATGGTACAGTCCGTTCTGTCAGAGGAGAATGGTACAATATGTTCTGTCAAGGGAGAATGGTACAATATATTCTGTCGAAGGAGAATGGTACAGTCCATTCTGTCAGAGGAGAATGGTACAATGTGTTCTGTCAAGGGAGAATGGTACAGTCCGTTCTGTCAGAGGAGAATGATACAGTCCGTTCAGTCAGAAGAGAATGATACAGTCCGTTCAGTCAGAAGAGAATGGTACATACAGACTGTTCTGTCAGAGGAGAATGGTACAATATGTTCTGTCAAGGGAGAATGGTACAGTCCGTTCAGTCAGGGGAGAATGGTACAGTCCATTCAGTCAGAAGAGAATGGAACAATATGTTCTGTCAAGGGAGAATGGTACAGTCCGTTCTGTCAGAGGAGAATGGTACAGTCCGTTCTGTCAGAGGAGAATGGTACAGTCCGTTCAGTCAGAGGAGAATGGTACGGTCCGTTCTGTCAGAGGAGAATGGTACGGTCCGTTCTGTCAGAGGAGAATGGTACAGTCCGTTCTGTCAGAGGAGAATGATACAGTCCGTTCAGTCAGAAGAGAATGATACAGTCCGTTCAGTCAGAAGAGAATGGTACATACAGACTGTTCTGTCAGAGGAGAATGGTACAATATGTTCTGTCAAGGGAGAATGGTACAGTCCGTTCAGTCAGGGGAGAATGGTACAGTCCATTCAGTCAGAAGAGAATGGAACAATATGTTCTGTCAAGGGAGAATGGTACAGTCCGTTCTGTCAGAGGAGAATGGTACAGTCCGTTCAGTCAGAGGAGAATGGTACAGTCCGTTCTGTCAGAGGAGAATGGTACGGTCCGTTCTGTCAGAGGAGAATGGTACGGTCCATTCAGTCAGAAGAGAATGGAACAATATGTTCTGTCAAGGGAGAATGGTACAGTCCGTTCTGTCAGAGGAGAATGGTACACTCCGTTCTGTCAGAGGAGAATTGTGTACCAGTGTACCTGGCTTGGAGCAGATGGTCTGTCTGTTTCTGTGTAACAGAATCCCAGCAGTGGTGAGGTCCTGCGGGCCTTGGGTTTTGTTACATTAAACACCTAAACCAGTGGCAGGATCCAAGCCTGTTTTAAAAACTATATTCAGGTGCAGCAATGGGGATGTCAAAAGTTTTTCAGGGGCTTCTGCAGTACCCTTACTTCCCACGACTATGGAGGACAGAGTATTGTTCTCCTTCTGAAAAATTGCACATTCCAAACCAGAATAAGTCAAAGGCCCAGTTATGATAGTGATCCTATACCGTCTCTTGCATTATTAGATTTGTCACACAGCAGAGAAACTAACTGACATGGCAACATTGCAATAACACTTCTCTGGTGCCCGTTTTAATATATTTCCAATTCGCCAATGTGTCTAGAGTTCAGGCAACTATTGCCATATTTCTCATGTAATGTAGACACTAACCACAGCCCAGATAGGCTTATAAGACACAAAGAGGATGATTCCCAAGAGACATCCCTCAGATGTGACCTCAGTGCTCTCCACATTTCTGCTATTAATGGAAAGCAAAGGCACAAAATGGAAGAAAATGCAGTGAAACATCAAGGTAATAGCGGGACTTGTCGAATAAAAAAAACACTTGTTTTTAAAAATGTGCTACATTGTGCCCTAATGAACACAACCCAGGAGATACCTGAGAATTCACCAGGCAGTGCAGGAGTATCACAGAAAGAATACACAGAAACAGCTACAGTGGAACGACAATCTATCATACAGTGTTGGTGTTACTGTACATCCCTGGGATTCAGCAGATTCTATATGTGTTGTTTCCCTTAGTGTTACAAGATTCCATGGATGAAACCATTTACAATTCTTTCTCCCCCTCAGAGCACCTGCTTGCTGCCTGCCTTGGTACCCCCCCCGCCCGTACCTGCTCGTTGGTACGGCCCAGGCCTGGGCCCTGGTCATGCAGGAAGTAGCTGAAGCTGATCCAGCTTATCTGTGCTGGGCTGGGCCCTCCGGGACCGGGGGCTTCTGCCACCATATGGCTGACCCAGGCCCTGGAGCCTTCCCTGGGGCGAGCCGTGCCTCAGCTCTGCCTGGATCAGAGCGAGGACTGGCGCTCCAGGAAAAATAGTCTCTGACTCTCCATATCCCCCCTCCTCTACCCCAGCGTGACAACACAGATGTTGTGTTTCAGCAAATTCCGTAAAGTGGGGAAATACTGGATAGAAAGAGAGAAGAGAGGAAGGGGGGAGAGAGGGGGAAATGGAACCATGGGAAGAGGTTAATTTGGATGCATCAACCCTTTAACACGCTTCGTTTCCCAGTCGATCACAGCATATCACAGGAGACGTCATGTGGTAAACCTGGTTTGTATTCCTGTGCCAGGTGTAGAACAGAACTCCCTGGTAATGCCACAGTTTGGCAGTGGTGCATAGATGGATGCTCTACTGGATCCCTACCGGTGACAGTATGCAACACAACATACATTACCTTGTGGGAGACATGATCTTTCCAGCTGTTTTGGTTTCAAAAGAGCCCCAGTGTAAAATAATAACCAGCCTGACATTGTGAATATGCCTTTCCCCCTGTTTTGAATGCATGGTGTGCCAATATTTGCATGCATTTTCTCTCCAAAGGCAACAAAAGGGGAGAGAAAGAGAGAGACAGGGAGGAAAAATGTCAACAGCTTTTTAACCAGCAAAAGATACATCTAAATGTGCCTCATATCTCCATCACCCTGCCAGGCCTTTCATCCCTCCATGCATCCCTCCGTTCATCCCTCCATTCATCCCTCCATTCATCCCTCTGTTCATCCTTCATTCTCTGGGCCTCCTGGAGGGCAGGATGATGAAGGGGGTTCTACCCCTGTTGCCTTTTATCCCACAAGCCTAGCCCCCCCCTCTCACCCTCCCTCTCTCTCCCACCATCTCTCTGTCTCTCTGTCTCTCTCTCCCGCCCGCAAGCCCTCTCTCTCCTGCCCTCTCTCTCTCTCTCTCTCTCTCTCTCTGTCTCTCTCTCCCGCCCGCAAGCCCTCTCTCTCCTGCCCTCTCTCTCTCTCTCTCTCTCCCCCGCCCTCTCTCTCTGTCTCACTCTCTCTCCCGCCCTCTCTCTCTCCCTGCCTCTCTCTCTGTCTCACTCTCTCCCCGCCCTCTCTCTCCCCGCCCGCCCTCTCTTTCTGTCTCACTCTCTCTCCCGCCCTCTCTCTCTCCCGCCCGCCCTCTCTCTCTGTCTCACTCTCTCTCCCGCCCCTCTCTCTCTCTCCCCCCGCCCGCCCTCTCTCTCTGTCTCCCGCCCGCCCTCTCTCTCTCCCGCCCTCTCTCTCTCTCTCTCTCTCACTCTCTCCCGCCCTCTCTCTCTCCCGCCCGCTCTCTCTCTCTCACTCTCTCTCCCGCCCTCTCTCTCTCCCGCCCGCCCTCTCTCTCTCTCTCACTCTCTCTCCCGCCCTCTCTCTCCCTCTCCCGCCCGCCCTCTCTCTCTGTCTCACTCTCTCTCCCGCCCTCTCTCTCTCTCTCCCCGCCCGCCCTCTCTCTCTCTCTCTCTCACTCTCTCCCCGCCTCTCTCTCTCCCGCCCCCCGCTCTCTCTCTCTCTCTCTCTCCCTCCCCGCCCTCTCTCTCCCCGCCCGCCCTCTCTCTCTCTCTCACTCTCTCCCCCCTCTCTCTCTCCCGCCCGCCCTCTCTCTCTCTCTCTCTCCCCGCCCTCTCTCTCTCCCCGCCCGCCCCTCTCTCTCTCTCTCTCACTCTCTCTCCCGCCCTCTCTCTCTCCCCGCCCGCCCTCTCTCTCTCTCTCTCTCTCTCTCTCTCGCCCGCCCTCTCTCTCCCGCCCGCCCTCTCTCTCTCCCGCCCCTCCCTCTCTCTCTCTCTCTCTCGCCCGCCCTCTCTCTCCCCGCCCGCCCTCTCTCTCTCTCTCTCTCTCTCTCGCCCGCCCCTCTCTCTCTCGCCCGCCCTCTCTCTCTCCCCCGCCCGCCCTCTCTCTCTCCCGCCCGCCCGCCCTCTCTCTCTCGCCCGCCCTCTCTCTCCCGCCCGCCCTCTCTCTCTCCCGCCCGCCCTCTCTCTCTCTCCCGCCCGCCCTCTCTCTCTCCCGCCCGCCCTCTCTCTCTCTCTCTCTCGCCCGCCCTCTCTCTCTCCCGCTCGCCCTCTCTCTCTCTCAGAGATGAACTGCAGAGGTAGACTGAGCGAAAGAGAAAGGAAGAGAAGGGAGGTGACACTAACACACATCCATCCCCCAAGCACCATTAGGCCATAGCAGGTTGGGGTGAGTAAGGATATGAAAGAGAGAGAGAGAGAGAGAGAGTCATTATTTGCCAGCCTAAGGGATGTGGTCGCAACACGGGCCAGATGGTATACCAACAACAGACTGAAAAAGGCCAACCTATTAGAATCCTCTGTAGCATTTACTGGTTTGCTATCAAAGACCTGCAAAGGCCTTCTACTCAGTACTACCATGTTATCTCATTTGTGTGTGTTTATTAAACACATGTGTATGCATCCCTTGCCTGTGGGACTTTGGAGCCACCGCCACCATTTGCATTTTGGAGTACACAAGGGGTGCCCATAATGCATAGTGTTTAACATGTCTGAGAACAAATAGTCTTCCATAAATGAGAAAAACAAAATAAAATCTTCAACTATAGTAATGTATACGCTGTCCATTATCAAACAATATCAAACTAAGAAATCAAATTGAGCAAATGAGATGATTTACTATTTTGGTCATGTGTGCTTGTACTGAACAATTTACTGATGTATACATTTTGTATGTCTGCAAAGTCGTCACAGACCGTAAACAGACAGGAAATAAAGATGCATATCTTATCAAACGAATCATCTAATTAGTGAGACACATAGTAGTTGCTAATATCTCTAGAGGTGGTACTGGTAGTAGTAGTAGTGACAGTGATAGTTGTGTTAGCAACAGCAGCATCAGCAGCAGTATTGAATCTGGCCGCTGACGGTGTCTCATAACATTTATGTGGTTTGCAGGGACACCTATTGGTCAGATATGCAAACTGCAATCTCTCCATTTCAAGTTTTAGACATGATATATGCTGTGTATAAAACATTAGGAACTCCTGCTCTTTCTATGACAGACTGACCAGGTGAATCCAGGTGAAAGATATGATCCCTTATTGATGTCCCTTGTGAAATCCACTTCAATCACTGTAGATGAAGTGGAGGAGACAGGTTAAAGAAGGATTTTTAAGCCTTGAGGCAATTGAGACATTAATTGTGTTTGTGTACCATTCAGAGGGTGAACGGGCAAGACAAAATATGTGTGTATCAAGAATGGTTCATCCCCTAAAGGATCTCCAGCCAACTTAACACAACTGTGGGTGGCGTTGAAATCTTGATACACACGGGAAACTGTTGAGCTTGAAAAACCCAGCAGCGCTGCAATTCTTGACTCAAACCAGTGCTTCTGGCACCTACTACCATACCCCGTTCAAAGGCACTTAAATCCTTCTTTAACCTGTCTCCTCCCCTTCATCTACACTGATTGGTGGATTTAACAAGTGACATCAGTAAGAGATCATACATTTCACCTGGATTCACCTGGTCAGTCTGTCATGGAAAGATCAGGTGTTCATAATGTTTTAGACACAGTATATATCATGCCTAAACTCAGTGTTTTGTACACAGTGCTGTAAGAATGTACAGTAAGAATGGCCCACAGTCAACTTCGTTCCTTTTAATTCCTGCGTTTGTTAGTGTTGAATAAAAAAACCTTTGTCATACATAATGAATTGCAATTAAAATGTTTTTCATATTCAACCCCTTAATGAGGTCTAGAGTTTTTAAACTTTTAACGCAAAAAAAAAAATGGTCACAAACCAAGCAATCAAGTCAGCGTGTAAAGAATACATTAAAATACGGAATTAGTACCTTAGGACATACTAATTAATCATGCATTAAAGATAATCATTATTGGTTTATAAACAGCAGCATTTCAAGAAGCCACCAGCGTACTATTAAAGTCCCAGGATATGCAACAATGAGTAATATTGCAATGGCGGACTTGCAAAAAGATGGCTGCCTCCATGAGCTTACCACAAATGTTAATGTGTTAACTTTGCTGTATTATAGATTTCTCTGTGTTACTCTTTTTTTGTATGGTCAGTAGCACAGTATATCTCAATTCTAGCTCCAAGACGTCAACAATTTGAAAAACAGAGAAAGTAGATTGTGCTGATTTATTGGTGCGTTGAAGCACAGTTTTAAAAACTCTGTGGATACTGCTAAAACAACGACGTCTGTTCTCTGCCATCTTTATACAAATTCGGGACATTTTGCGGACCAGAAAAATCCAACAGCAGCATTGAATTCACAGATGAAGAAATGTGGCATTACATTTGAAGACTAAAGTGAATGTGCAACTGTGACTGGACCATTTCAACATTTGGTCCATGTGTGACATTTTGGGGAAATATTCCAATTCTGTTTAATGGTTGAAGTGGGAGTTCCTCTGGCAGTTAGCCAGACAGGTGAAGAGGAATTCTGTCCCACAATACGGTGTTCTTTCTTATTTATGACTCGTTCCAATTACGTAGTTCAAAATGTAACTGAAAGAAAGTCAGCTTATGTGCTTTTGGTAGTAGCTATGTAAATGAGTATAGAGTTCATGTCTCGTCTTGTTAACCAGTGAAATTCAGACTGGGTGGGAGTGGGAGAAGTGGGAGGAGTGGGAGGAGTGGGAGAAGTGGGAGGAGTGGGAGAAGTGGGAGAAGGACTAGAAAAACATAAGAGAGGGAAGGGGAAAAAAGGAAGTCTCCCACACCGAAGGCATAAATAACCCTTTAATGTTTTCAACTCATTTTTCTGTTCATTTCCATGGTGCTCAACAGGTGTGGTTTGCCAAACGTTAAGTTCTCCTTAGCAGCAAAAAGACTCTCCTTACGGTTCAAGCCTCACCTTACATGGCTTCCCAGCTACCTTTGAAAGAACATGTATACAATAAATGGAATAATTCATGAAGTGTCATTAAAAATGAAAAGTTTTTTCTCTTTTCGACTTGGGATGTGTTTTGAAATGATATATAATGGACTGGAGACGTTCAGAAGAAGTTTCTTCCAACCAAACCTCCTCTAGCTATGATGGGATCCAGAGACAGACGTGGGGAATGAATCCCCCTTTGCCTTTACGCAGGAGAGGAGAGGGGCACCAGAGCTTTAATTATGTGGAAGAACCAGGGTCATTATTATGGATAAGGGGCTCCGCACATTCTCCCGTCCCAGTTCCCTGTCCCCAGCCAAGACACTTTGCTCTGCGTCGGCCCCTCCTCTCACATGTCACAAACGAGCCGCTGCCTTGTTACAGAGACACAGGTTAACTGGGACAGACACAGTCTGACAGATGATGGTGAATTGTAATTAGGCTACTGTGTGTAGGAGTGTGGGGTTAATACAGGACAATTTCAGAATTGTTAAAACTGTAAAAAATATATATATCATTACAACTCTTGGATAAAGTATTTATTTTTTGCAGAATATTGGTAGAAATGTTACAAATAGGGAGGTTCAAGACTCTTGCATGACATCACAGTAAAATGGTGGGATGTACTGCAGAAGGAAATAGGTAAATGATATTATACTGGGAAATATGGGTTAATCTGTGAACATCGCAGGGTAAAGATCCGAATGAATGGTGCATTGGCCGCTGTCGGTGAAAATCTAGCACTCGCAGAGAGTGGAAATTAGAAATATATAATTAGTTAACTGCATGTACCGTACATGTGAGAGAAAATAGCTGTAAGTAGCAGTAGAAGTATTGTTGTCCGTTAGTCTACTCCAATCAGGGGAAGGATGAGAGGGTTGGGAAAACAATCAAATAAAAAAAATGGGGGTGATTAGAAAAGATGCAAACAATTAGTTGGATAGAACCCCCCCCCCAGCCCTGCCTCACCCCAAAAACTTTCGTTGACTTTTACCGTAATGTTAAAGGATATATCCTTATGAATGATTTTTTATTTTAATTTTGGGTCAATTGGGTCAAAGATATTTAAACCCATAGACGGGTACATATCTTCCAAGTGCACATATGATTAACATCACGCTGAAAAGGTTTTCATCCCACTCACAGAAGTGATCTAATGGCATATCATGACTGTACTCTACCATCCACGTATTTCATCCTGATATAGAATTCAAGCTAATTGAAAACCAGTAATAGGGTACGGTCATTGTTAGAAGAAAACAATGGGTTTTAACATTGTAAAAGAAATATCTGTCACATTCAACTCCCCTCAGTTCTAAACCGTCTCAATTATTCATTAATATGAAATTGTGTTTGTCTCAAGTGGAACAGTGTGATTTTCTCCTGTGACACACAAACATAGTTTGGCCCTCTCAGGGGCCCATAGTGACTCCTGTGCCAATTCTCTCTGAAGACCCAAATTGTTTAGGAATCAATTTCCCACAAGGACGTTTTGAAAACCCTGATTTGTCCCTCGTCCTAGGACCATTTGTATTACAGAAGACTGGGATGAATAATACATTGTGTATGTTGGAGCTAAAGGAACGAAAACGGGAATACGAACACATGATCTGCTCTGTGTTAGATAGAAACTTCTCATTGCATTATCGAGTCATGTTGTATATTCACGGATAATATGAATAGTATGAATAATGATAAGAGGAGTCAGAAAAAATACAACCCGGTAGAAATTGGAGAAAAACATTAGTTGGCTATGTAGGCAAAATGATTACGATTCAGCCGTACTGTCGTTTCCTACTGTGAAAATACTTGATTGATTATTAATTAAAATGGTATTACATTTGATTTAGTTACATCATATTATTTGAAATATGATACTTAAATGAACATTTACACAATATTGTCAGAAGTAGCATGACCTTTCATACTGTCAGTGTTAATACCTCAATGATACATTTTCTTTCCCAGTAAATAGTTCTTTAAAGTCAGTCAATGTCACAGTAAGCTCCTCAGATCAATAAAGTACAGGACATGACCAGAGGTTACAGGTCCCCTTTCATCCCAAAGTATGAGAGGGGACATACTGATCCTTAGATATGCAAAATGTACAAAAGTATAAATCTACCTTGCAGATATCTTCAACATTCATCCCTAATTTTACTTTTAGAATCAAATAAAATGAAAGTAATTATAATATGTGATTGGGTTCATTATTGGCTCTGAATCTTACCAAGGCAGCTATATTGGGATCATAGAAGATAAGGGACAGAATGTGATGTCAAATATATTTCATGCGAGAGCCCAATGAATAAAATAATAGTGGCTTTGCAAATCACCCACAGTGGTTGAAATGTTCAACATGTTTGAACCTTTTCATGTCAACTTGGATACTTTGATATCAACTGTACTTGTTTACATTTCAACATTGAAGGTGGTTTGTGGCGAACAAGAGATTTTGATTATTCGTTTGTGGCTGAAATTAGTCAAATAAAAAGGGAGAATTTTAGAGATAAGGCAAGAATTTACTGAAACATATATGCCATGCTAATGACTTGTTTAGAAATGCTTTTCTATATTATCTAATAGACTGTGGATTTATGCGACTTGTATTTATATTTACATGTACTATATCTACAGTTGGTGAATAAAAGTTCAAATCAATTTCATGACTTCCCCCCCTCCATTTGTAGTCGTTTCACATGTATTTTCCTAGCTATATATTGTTTGTCATCAAATGCATAAGCCAAAAATAGGGTTAACCAAATATGAACCACGAGAATGATGGAATTACATGTATTCATGGGTTGAATAATATGAATATAAATCAGGGGTATTCAACCCGGGGTCCGTTTTTTGCTAACGTATGATTGGGGTCCCTGGGTTGCCTGGGAGGGGGGTCCCTGGGGTCCCTGGGCAAGAAAAGGTTGAAGACCCCTGATGTAAATCATTCACTTATGTGCTGTACTGCAAAATGTATACTTGTGATATATTTGACTCAGCGCTCTCTGACGATCAATCAATGATATTTGATCTACAAAATTGTTTTACCATTAATACAACACAGTATCATTACTGCAACAAATGAGGTAAATGCACCAATCATTGCTGTTACAGTATTTTTTATTTATTCTGCCATTTAAATCCAATAGCTTATTTATTTGTTTTTTTGTCAGTAATTGCACAAGGCTGGGGGAAAATCTATAAAAATAACATTTGAGAGCACAATGAGACAAACCACATATTGTTCCTAGCTTTTTGTTGCTATTGTCAGCTTTTACTTATTAATTGAAAAGAATCAATAAAACGGGCTGAACATTTGTTTCCTTTCACACTCTTTCATTATGAAATTCCTTCCTTCTCTCTTTTTCCGCTGCTGTTTCATGTTTTGGAAGGGATGACATGATGTCAGCTAATGGTTTGTAATGGTCAAGTCATCACAGAGATGAAATGTGGGAATGACCTCTCTCAGCAGTTTTTACACTATGTTCTATGAAATGCTGCACAGCGTGAATTCATACATAATTTGGGCCGGGCTTCTGTCGTGTGATCTTCAGTAAATGTCGTTCATTCGCATTCCAGTAAAAGGCTAGTGGATAACTTTAATAAAAGTCTATGAAATGAGAGAAAATATTCCCTCGTAAAACAACACTCATCCATTTTAATGTCTGAAGAAAATTTCTATTTCTGGTTTCCCTTTGTAATTGAGATTCATTTTTGTAGAAAACTAAATTAGTTTGAATAGTATAATTTGTAAATATATGTTAATTAACCCCCAATCCTACATCTTCTGCACTGTTCAACAGAGAAATGAACAGAGCCAAATTAAATTCAAACTTACCTGTAAGGCACATAGACATATCTTATTAAGGCTCTAGTCTATGAATTAAGGCAAATAAAAACACTGGCTCATAGTTGACTTTTTTTCGCTTACTCAGTTGTTCTGAGGAAGAACAAGAAGGCTGGGGTCTTAATTGCATTGTCGTTAGTGGGTCTAATAATTGCCAAGGGACATTTGGGCTTCTGTGAACCTACACAGGGGATGCGTCCCAAATGGAACCCTATTCCATGAATGGTGCCCTACTTCTGAGCAGAGCTGGTCAAAAGTAGTGCACTATATTGAGATTAGAGTGCCATTTGGGACAGAGATGATAAGCATGCCGTATACCCCTGTATGCAAGTGGATATAAAACCTGAAGAAGCAACCCACAGGAAGAGGATGGCCCAACCACTGCTTTCTAATTGAAAGAGAGATTAATCAAGTAGTTGCAGTTTGTTCTCCCTAAGGGTTGTATTTTAATCATGTTGGAGACACTAGGGTTCATGTGTGGACATTTCTGCCCTCGCGGAAAGACCCACAAAACTTAAAAGTCTTGTCGCAAAAGATCCCTGAATTGGTGCAGTTACTCGTCTTCTATAATTTACTGATAATTGTATGGAGATCAAATGTTAAAAGAAAAAGTACATCTTTACTGTGTGAATTATCACCTGGTGGACTCAGACTGCTGCTTAGGGAAATGGGTCCCGAATGAGTGAGGAAGGAAAGAAATGAACATATAAAAGACATGAAGTCCTCAGAAATGGAGAAGACGATGGTGGTGAAGAAGAGGATGTAGGATCATTAGAAATGTAGTTGCTACAGCTCCTGAAACATGATACATGGGTCAAGGTATAGGAAAGTGTGGCATCTACGATTACACAAGCACTCCATACACACTCAACTGCTCTGCTCATCTGGTGCCATTGGTGCCCCATCCTGTTCTCCCAGAGTAATGTTTTCCAGCACTCCCCGTGCTGTGAGCTAAACTGTGCTATGCTATGCCAACCCCACAACACTAGCCACATAAGCCAGTCATACTGACACTTTTCCTGACCTAAAGACTCCAAAACAGTCAGTCATACTGACATTTTCTATGACCTAAAGTCTCCAAACTATCCCTGTTGTTTCCTCACAGTATCAAGGCTTTGAGGCAAACAGAACTCAAAGGCCTTATGGAGGATGCGGATGCCACTGCCTTGGCTCATTATGGAATCCTAGTTGGCAGATACACTATAGTCTTGTCCCATAGGAACTGCCCATCATTATACCCAAGACTAAATGACCTGGTATGACCGTATAATAAAATTGAAGTTAAGGGGTTCTGAACAAAGTCAGCTTTAACTTTTGACAGCTCAAAAAAAGTCTTTTTCTTTCTTTTCTGGTCTTGCGTCAGCATCAATAGGGGAGAGAAGTGAAGGGTTTTTGTGGTGAATGTGGAGTTGATGAAATGTGGATCAAAGAGAGGCATAATCGTATTCCAGTGTATTTAAGAAAATGCCCTGGACACCTAGCAGCTGGCAATCCAGGTCCCAAACGTTAATCAATTATTACTTATCCATGTGAATTCCATTCCCCGCAATCACAGACGGAGAAAGGGTTCAGACGTTTTTTTAGTGCATCACACTTTTATAAACCATAAGAATGGTCATGTGTTGCCTTCCCATCCGATGAAGCATATTCTTCTCGGAAGGGGATTGTTTCTGGTATGAAGCCACGCGGCCTCAGCCTGCCAATCTGCCATTGGAATTCTAACATACCAATCATGGTCTTCTTTGTGGAAGAGGTAAGGTACTACGTCTGACCTATGACATCAACGGTCCCATCATGCCAATGGTATGTGAATGTTCTAATTAAGCAATAGGGCACGAGGTGGTGTGGTATATGGCCAATATACCATGGCTGAGGGCTGTTCTTACGCACGATGCAACGCGGAGTGCCTGGATACAGCCCTCAGCCGTGGTATATTGGCCATATACCACAAACCCAAGGTGCCTTATTGCTATTATAAACTGGTTACCAACGTTATTAGAGCAGTAAAAATAAATGTTTTGTCATACCCGTGTGTAATGAATAAAGGTGTTGATTCAGAGCGCGGCAGGTGTTTATTTCACCTTCACAGAAGGCAGGAATCGTGGTCACAGGCAGGCAATGGTCATACACAGGTAGGCAAACAGGCAGGTGAATCAAAACTGGTTCTCACAAACGAGCTAAGAAAAGGCTTAGTAGAGTCGAAACGAACAATACCTCACAAAGGCACAAACAGAAGGAACTGAACTAAATAAGGAGCTGATGAGACCAGGTGAGTAACTAACAGGTGAAATCAATGAACAAAAATGAAAGACAAGGGCTACGTTCAAGAACACAACACAAGGTTGACTAAGAAAATAAATACAGAACCTTACACCGTGGTAGAAGGTCTGATATACAATGGCTGTCAGCATTGGCGGCTCAAACCACCCAGTTTATAACTCTATGTGAATGATAAAACCCAAATTCCCCCAAAACATTATTTTGTACCAGAAAATGGGGGAATTCCAAGTAGGCCTATAGTACACCAGACATGTTTTTACATAATTTCAAAAGCACGCCTTCCATTTCTCGATAGATTCCTCGTAAGCAGCCCTCCTTAAAAGCAGTTAACCAGAGACATTTATCAGTGATTAAGTTTCTTATAAACATGTACCTAATTGTAATTTAATTACACCCACTCCAACACATACATTTTTTTTGTTGGATACATTTCTCCCTTTTTTTTTCAATTAGAGTAAGAAAAAAAACTAAATGCATATTTGCATAAGTACAAGAGGCATTCATTATTAATTGTAATCAAACCATAGCCTTGCATTGCACTCTTGACCACCTGTTGGGCCCCTCGCTAAATATTTCACAGCTTTCTGTTTTTTTTCTTCCTTTCCCCCCCTGTTCTTTTACGCCTCACTTTGATGTTTTTGTTCCACATTCTTCCCCTTTTCCATCCTCTGTGGAATAGCCTCTGAATAATCCTACAGTTTCTGCCTTTCATGCTCTGAAACTTAGCATTTTAACAGTTGTCTGGAGATCCCTTTTTCCTTCTGTGTGAAATATCAGATTTAATAAAAGTGGAAGGCAGAGAGAAGCAGTAAGTCTGTGCTAACCACACAGCAGCGAGGTCTCTGGGAGACTGATTAGCATCCCACAGTCGGTCGGCGCTAGGCACTGCTTCTCAATAATTAGAGGATGTGCTGGTTTGCAGCCGTGACTGCAACGGTCTTGATGCCGTTTCCCAGGACAGACGGCAATTATTACAGACTATACACTTCTTTATACGTTCTCTTAGCCCTCTCAAAGCCCTCCAGTCACTCAAGATCTTTTCATTTTCAAAGGTCCGTTAATTTCCTGCAATCGTGTCACACAGGAGAGTGGCCAAGGCGGCTAAGATATGGCCTGTCGTGGGCTAGCATGCCAGTTCAGAGGGTGGCTACTCACTGTGGGGGTGTGTGGCACAATCAGACAGCCACTGAAGAGGACAGTGACCAATCAACCAAAAAGTTATCCCTCAATGGCCACACCTCAGACTCCACTGCAGTTACACAGGATGTCCCCCAGGGCTCAGTGCTGGGCCCCTTACTCTTAATCGTCTAAATTCTCCACTTACATTAAGTTTCAAATTCTGAAACAGATAAATGATTGGTAATTCAACTACGCAATCATGAGAGAAAATGAAACAGTAAGGACTCTGTGTCCATATTTTCTCTGAAATCAATTGACAGACGTATGATTCAACACATACTATAGTTGAATGCAGAAAAAGACTCAACTACTGGGTCCCAGTTGACCATAAAATCGAATCCACAGGATTTAAGTTCAATGTAAGAAATTCTGTTAGGGCACACATTTAAATGTGTATCTACTGCCACCTTGCAATGAAAGACTAAGTTGGGATAGATCCTTGTGTAACGGACGTCACGTTGCTTGTTCAGTGAGTACCACTTCCCTCCGATTCGGCTCATTTCTGGCAGGAACTCGGAACCTCAAAGGTGACGCCCTCCTTGAAAACATTCCAGCCTTTTGAACCCCCCAAAAGGTACCAATTGGATGCCGTCCACGACATTTCAGGCTGGCTTCGGAGTGAGCTTTACGGTGCATCCTTTACTCTGGTTACTCTTGCATCCTACAACCTTGGAAAGCCAAGGAACTGAGATGTAAAAGATGGGTACTCACTTTCTCACTGTTCAGTAAGGGTTCGATAACGTAGAGCGGTATGTAGGGCTGTAGGCTAATAGCTACTAAGAGAGATGAGCAGCATAACCAGAGCTACATCCAGCAGCATTCACACCTACAAAGTGGAGTGTCAAGCTTAGGTTTCATAATGCGAGTACATTAGATATGGCTAAGTGTTTTCACTTAACTCTGAATGTGCCAAACATCATTCTATGGCTTGGTCTCAAATGAACCCTGTCGTTTCCATGATCATGACTGTGTTTGATACAAATTTAGAAATGTACATCTCATTCAAAATAACATCATATTTAATCAACATTAAGGCAATTAAGGCAGTAATTATTCCTTATAGCTTCTTATTCCCCAAAGGCATTGATCACGTGGAATCTTTTTTTATTTTTTTTACTCATTACCCGTGCTCCTCAGGCATTCATTTAGCCACGATTATCGTACACAAATTAAAATGATTCCGTTGCTAAGCTAATCATTACGACAGACCACTCAGGATTTATAGATGTTTCCTTACTGGACCTGAGTCCATTAGGTCTTCTTCATGGTGCACAGAATTGATATTTCATATCAAGGTCCCTCTTTTTTCCTAGCAGGTATAAATAGAAGCCTATATCGATCTCTCTCTAGATGATAGCTTTGATTCTTATTAGTGAGTGTTCTTTCACCTTCAGGCCTGGGAATCAGCTGTGAAATGTCACGGTGACAGTTTCAATTTGCCTCAGGAGCTCACCGTGGCAACCGTGGCAATAGCCAGGCCCCAAGGTCAGCTGGTGAGGTGGCCTGTGACTTCGCTGTGTCGACTGGGTCCTGTCTGACGCCTCTAATGGGACATCACAGGTAAACGAGGTGGCTGTGTCAGTGCCAGACAGCTACGGTACTGCCTGTCCTATTCTCAGGTAATTTCCATTAAAAAAATACACGGCACATCAGACAGAGACCTTGTGTTATCTTAACACGGCTATACCTGCATAGTATTCTCACATCTTAGAAACAATATATGATCACAGAATATTCACACAATATTCACAATATTCAGTTATATTCAGTGAGATATAACTTCATCTTTTGCAGTTAGAGATGGTTTTAGTCTAGGAAGCCATATTAAGAGATTACACATATATGACCTGCGGTAATCTGCACCAGGGCTTCATGTAGGCCTACATTCTATTGTATTTATTTAACCAGCCTACGCTCCTCGTCAATAGACAGGTTTCCACTGTCCCAGGTTAACTCAACAAAAGCAATGTCGCAAATTATGCGACATGTGGAATGGCAACGGCAGATATAGGAGAAATTATCTAAAGATCGACAACATTCTTATCTGTTCGACAGGGGTGGATTTTTCTTTGATCCAAATGTCTTTATTGCAACAGCTGACAGTGGAAACGGTGTTTTTCGAATAAATAATGATTGCCGAATACTTTTGAAGGTATGCAGGGCACGTGATGCAATCAGGGAACTATAAGCTCCACTCCACATTTAATAGAAAATGCCTACTGCTTGCAGCCATCGTTTTTCTTTTCTTTGCAGGACAAGGATTGTCCTGACTTTCGGGAATGCCTGAATTGCTTCACCTTGCTTCTCTGGTTGGCTGGCAAGTTTCACCATCCAATTATTACAGATCTACAGGAGTGTAAGTTTCCCCATGGCACGGACCGTGGCGATACGTTGACACATGATCATCATTTGAATATGGCAAATGTTAGTCAATTACTGCATTCTGTCCTTGCTGGCTTTGGGCAACCTGAGACATGAAACAGATAAGTGGGAGGGCATACAGGCTGTCGCCAATTTATTAATGTGCAATTTGCCTAAATGGTTCATGGAAAAACTTCAACCGCTACATTTTTTTGGGGGGTGTGACGTCACTACGTCCAGCTGTTTTCATCGACACAAGATTGTTCAATGGAAACTCTCCCTAGCAGACAATTGTTGAATCTATGTCCTATTCTAACTTTCTAAATGTCGACAGAAAATCAATGGACAAGTTAATGCCACATAGCTACTGTCTCCTCAGCCAAGCTACATCATACTGGGGACCATTATTAATCATTACAATCATCAATGATGTAGTTAATATTCACTTAATCCTCCATGAACGCCCCACCGAGGTGTCATTGATTGAACAAAATGTCCGCCACCGACTGACTCGGATCAGTCACGGCTTCCAGACGAAACTCTCCCTCCCTCTCAGCCAATTAGAGTTAGAGACTAGGGAGAATTAGTAGAGAATCTGTCAGTCTATCAGATACCCCAAAGCCCCCAAGGGCGAAAAGGAAAAATAAATGTGAAAACGGCTTCCATTCCAAATAAGACGCATAGATAAGAAGTCTCTGGGTGCGTCCCAAATGGCGCCCTATCCCCCATATATTATAGGGCTCTGGTCAAAAGGTGTTCACTAAAAAGAGAATAGGCTGCCATTTAGGAGCCGGACTCTGACTGCGATTAGTTTGGCCCTGTAGCTGATGTTGATCAATCTCAGGGCCGAGGACGGTTTGGAGGTCTGTAACGGATGGCTGAATTCCCCTCTGTGTTGGTGGATGATCATGAAGCGTATCAGTGGACTAATGAGGCACACGGCTGTGATGATGGGATGCTCAATAGGGCCTTGGCCCCTCTGTACCTGTTCCATGACACCACAGACCCACTGAGACCTGGCTGATAGTAATATGAACTGTGCAGTGCAACTCCAAAAGGTGGAAGATAGAGGAATGGCTGGAATATCTACAGTATGGTAATAATTGTGGTGAAGTGTTGTTTAGTACGGGCAGCATGTTGTTACTTTTTTGTACTCTGGCTATGTTTGTGTGTTTGTTTCACCTCTTCCAAAGAGGGCCTATAGTACTATATACTGTACTGTAGTACATATGACCATACAGCTTAGCTATATATATAATAACTCTATAAATAAAACAAGTTATTCTGCCAATGTTTTATTTCTTCCACATCTCTTTTTTTGTTTAAATCAGTGTGGTATGAAACCGTACTGAAAAATTATGTTTTCTTTGGCCGAAGCTTCTTATCCACACTGTGATAAAAAACAACATCTTAGAGCAGGGGTCACAGCACTATTACAACCTCTGAATGTTAATTACACCAGTACACCTGATTAACAACACAGGCATGGTGTTGAGAAGCCATGTGTCTTGTGGCTGTCAAACCCGTTGGCCCTGGTGTCAGGTCTGACTTTATCCCCCATTTTCTCCTTTTGTCATATTCCCAGAACCACCCCCCCCAAAAGATCTGAACCTTTTCTTTTCGCCCGAATTTACATCTTTCCCTCATTTCCCTGCTTTCTTATCAAGAGAATTGTAATGGAGGGCAGAACAGGAGAATCTGCAGGGATGGGAGGAAACTTGGGAGTCAGGAGGAAATGCACTTCATTCATTGATGGAAGGAAATTTCCATAAAAGTACAATCAGGTTTGAATTTTAAAAGTGAAATTTTAAGTAGCCTAAGAGATAGTGGTTTGGTTTGCTGTGTGATCAAGCCCAAGACATCTCATTCAGAGAGTAATTATTTTTGCTCCCTTAATTTAGTTTCCTTCTCATCTCTGAGCTTACAGGTAGTGGCAAAGCCCAGTGGTATTGTTTTCCCCAAGTACTTCAGCAGCCAGGCAGCGCAGTCTTTCTTCTGTGCTAGATTAGAAACACGGCAAAAAGAATGGCAAATGCAGATATGTGGTCTGTGGAGTCAGTCATTATAGGAATTGTAGGATTGTCGGAATGGGGCCCCGAAACCAGCAAATAAATTAATAAATAATGTACTTTAGCAAAAAAAAAAAAAAAAAAAAAAAAAAAACGATGCATGTAAATAAATATGTATGTTTCACAATTGAAGAGTGTAAAGGATTCTTTTTGTGCATATTCACTGTTGAGTCGTTGCATATTAAATGCAGACCTAAGCAATATAGGGCATACTGTAGGAAATTCCTATTGATGTTATGACACATGGAGCAAGAGAGATGGACAGTAATTAAGTTTGAATGTGAGGCGTGCCGCAGCAGACGTAGAATTCAACTAATTATATTATACATTCTACTCTAAAAACAGAGCTTCTTCGTTGATAGTTTTAGAAGTCAATTTTTTTTCTATGAATATGGTTGATTAACATAGGCAATTGAACCACATTCTCTAAAATGACAAACATATGCAGATAGAATGACCAAGCAAATCAAACACAGCAAATTGCTAAGAACAATATTGGTTATATTCTTCTCATTTTATTTTGCTTTAGGTGTTAAAAACAACAGTTACACCCAAGGAATTTAAGGGTTTTGGTTACTGTGTCAACCGAGCTAGTAGACTGCAATTTTTATGAGCCCAGGTCCAAAATCTGTGCCATGCGATATTTGAAAATAAAACATTCCACTAGCTGGTGGGCTAGCTGGGCACATTGTCTACTAGTCTGTTTTGAAATGTACTAGCCATGGGCTAGCGGCTAGCTTAATTTCCATCCCTGGTTACACCTCTTCCAGTAGAACACCACGGCAAACTTCTGGAAAGTTACCTTAGTGTTAGTACAACACATATACATTTTCTGTATCAAATGTGATCTGTCAGACCTGTGCATCTTGCCTGGAAGCTATTAATCTAACATGACCCCTTTTCTGTGAGAGAAGGTGCCTGACCAATTATTTTCAGGCAGATGCAGGGATGCAGAATGACTCCAAGCATCAGTTTTTTATTTTTTTCAGATGATGCCTAAGGTAAGGGGAGAATGGCCAGAGGCTACGGCAGGCCCCCAGGGACAAACAGAGCTCATAAACTGTGAAACTGACATCTCTCATCTATTGCCTTTGCTAACTAGACCTTTAAAAACCTTGATAGGGCTCTACGTGCCAAGCTCATCCCGTATGTTTTCCGAACATTATGAATTTGAAGTAATTTCAACGTATTGACCCGTGTATAAAGATGCACATAATCATCACATATCAAGGATGAGTAAAAGTGATTTAGCTTGATATATCTACACCTCTACTTACTTTCATATATCTTTCACCACTTCGTACAACTAGGAAGTGTTAAAAAACACATACAACTTCTATACAACTTTCCCCAATCAATACACCACTGCCCTTGAGGGATGTTTTCTCATATCAAGATACGTTTCCTTCACAAGTGTAGTTTTCTACTACACTCATCGAAGCTGGCTCAGTGTGCGTGTGTGTCAGAGTGGATGTGGGCTGCCACTGAGGGGTCACACTAAGTTTGTTTTTGGAATGCCAGTGGGTGGCGGCAAACACACACACACACACACACAATGGTTGCCACGGTAGCGGTTCCCCTGGCGATGGGTCCTCGGATCAGACAAGCCTTGCAGGGTGCCTCCAGGAATGTTCCTTCAATCACAGGTTGGCTCATCAGTCCCGTCACTGTGTGTGTGTGTGTGTGTGTGTGTGTGTGTGTGTGTGTGTGTGTGTGTGTGTGTGTGTGTGTGTGTGTGTGTGTGTGTGTCCTCCTGTCACCTCCACAACAGCCGTACTCCACAATGAAGCCACGACGGACAATCTGACAATACAGGTCTGGTTTACTCCATATGCATTTTATGTGGGAGGTGCAGAGTGGTATTATAAATATAACACTCATTTCTGTGGTGGCTTTGTATATTCCCTCTGCCTTTTAGGGAGAACATGCTAATAGGCTCCAAAAGGGCCCAAATGATCACTTGATATGCATAGCTAGCATGCATGAAGACCCGGCTTTGAAATGGTACCAAACTGCAACCCGATTTGTCTGTCGTAGCTCTTGTTGTCCGTATTGATAAAACTCCTCTTGACACAAATGCATTTCGTTGTACAGCTGCCTTTCTATGGAGTAGATATCTTTGGGGTTGAGTCTTGACCTACAGCACAACAGGTAGCTTGGTTAAATCTGACGGAATGCTGCGGCTACACTCTTTGTTTCACTTGGTGAGCGCAGTGTTCAGTCTGGTTAACCAGGCTACACAGGTGTGCTCTCTTAATTTGATCACTCTGTTGTCACAGAGAACTTTCCTGCGCCACAGGAGGAAATGCAAAATCAAGTGTAACTTGATTGAAAAATGTGAAATGAATGAAAAATGTACCAACCCCTACAAAAATGTCCATTAATTACAATCCACATAATAATTCACATTTCCTGTTGCAGAAGGATGATGTAATTTTCCTGCTGTGAGAAACTGGTCAAATTTAGATCTTACATCTGTAGAACAGTGTTTTTGGTATAGGAGGAAGTGGCTCAAGCCTGAGAAAAGCCCTGGTCCTACCTGTGAGGTATTGCAATGAACTGTAACACAACAATAGCCATTGAGGTAAATAGGACACATTCGTAAATCCTCCAACCACTGGCATGAAATCAATCCATCTGAGTCAAATAATGAAAAACAAAACAGAATAATTGGCTTGCGGTCGATAGCCGTTTGAATATAAGCCTTGCTTTAGCCGTATCAAGAGGCGTCCAAATGAGTTTATTGGGCCGTCTACAGAGATCAATGTCTACAGGGTCACAGTTTTATCTAGGACTTGTGCTGTCATTAAAAGAGCTTCAATAATTCATAGCACCCAGAGGTATACAGCACAGCCAACTGTTCCAACCAAGAATGAAAACACAAAAGCAGGAAAACACCCATCTCCCCGGATGGATCAACGTTCTAACACACAGGAACAGAAACACACTCGTTTCTCTTACTTTGGATAACGAACTATCGTCAGAGAGCGAAATGGACCGACATACTATAGGTTTCCTTGCTTATAAGGTTTTCTTATTGCTGTTTCAGATGTGGCTTGTGTTCTGTTCCTACCCTCGGAGGTATTAAACGTGTTCATTGTAATCTGAGCAGAGATAAATAGACTACCGATCCTTTCAATTGGCCTCCAGTACACAGGAGAGGCCAACCGTGACTCTGTCTAACTAATCAATAGACCAACAGCCGATGCCATTGGAACGCCCCGAGGTTGTTAAACAGAGGCATTATTATCATTATTAGAACAGATTAAACAGCACCACTCTGGGACAACAACACATGCAACATGTTAGAATTTCAGAAATATTGTGACAATTATTTTGGTTTTGCTATGAGAAAGGGGTTAGATCCTTCCACAAAAAAAAACTATTATAATGTGTATTGAAGACGAGGGAAACTATACATTATACAACATTCATCCTTCAATATGTGATCAAAGGAAATTCTGCATTTTTAATTAAGAACATTCTGGAGGAAAAATGACAATGACAGCAAACGCTGTGATGAGAGGAGAAAGTTGATCAACGAGCCATTCTACTACTTCTATTGGCCTGTATAGAAAGAGTACAATCATGTACTGAGGCGTGGAAAGATAGCTGTTTCGAAAGGATCCACATCACAAGGAGAGAGATAATGATATGACTTATAAATAAAGAAATAGGTTATGATGGAACGTAAGGATTTAATTATACAGCAACAGCGAGGTTTATTGATAAAAGAGTGAATTATTTCATCAGAAGGGTCATTTTTTTACCAAGACAGCGCCAGTGACAAGTGTGCCAGATATGGAAAAAGAGAAGGGCTCACATTCGATATTTATTATCACTCCGACGACGTTAACGCTCACTATATGAGAATACTGGATGAAAACATGTAGAGACCAAACGCTAACCGGGGTAGAGACAGAATCGGACACATTCATCACCTTATCGTTAAAATAGCACACTATCCGTCCGAATATTTGACTTGCAATGACAATGTCCTGTTATTGGAGGCAAATTAGACAACTGTAGCCTTAGACGCTGAGTTTCAAGTTGTGGAAACGTTCAGTGTATTTTACTACATTTGATATTTTACAAATGGCAGTGGGATCTACGCCTATAAATAAGTTCTACGCAATGCATAGCGTAGTAAGCTAGCTAAATGTGGTTATCCAGTGCCCTCCGTAATTACTGGGACAGTGACACATTGTTGGTTGTTTTGGCTCTGTACTCCAGCACTTTGGATTTGGAATGATACAATGACTATGAGGTTAAAGTGCAGACTGTCAGCTTTGAGGGTAATTTGAGGGTATTTTCCAGGGGCGCTACTTTGGTTTTAGAAGTGGGGGGGGACATCATATATATCTATTGTTTGGCCGCTAGGGGGCGTCCTCATGGTCCACACTGTTGCCTTGTTTTGTACCATATTCCAATGATAAAACTGGGGGACAAAAATACAATTTCAGAATGTGGGGGGGGACATGTGAAAGTTGCGCCCCTGGTATTTCAACCATATCAGGTGAACCATTTAGAAATTACAGCACTTTTTGTACATAGTCCCCCCATTTTAGGGGACCAAAAGTACTCGGACAAATTCACTTATATGTGTATAAAAGTAGTCTAAGGTTAAGTGTTTGGTGCCTAAATTCCTATGCAATGATTCCATCAAACTTCTGACTACAAATCTGTTGGATGCGTTTGCTGTTTTATAGTTGTGTTTCAGATTATTTTGTGCCCAAAATAAATTAATGGTAAACTATGTATTGTGTCATTTTGGAGTCACTTTTTCTGTAAATAAGAATATAATATGTTTCGAAACACTTTGACATTTATGTGGATGCGACCATGATTACGGATAGTCCTGAATCAAATCAAATGTTATTGGTCACATACACATGGTTAGCAGATGTTAATGCGAGTGTAGCAAAATGCTTGTGCTTCTAGTTCCGACAGTGCAGTAATATCTAACAAGTAATCTAACAATTCCCCAACAACTACCTAACACACAAAAATCTAAAGGGGTGAATGAGAATATGTAGATATAACTACATGGATGAGCGATGGCCGAGCGGCATAGGCAAGGTGCAACAGATGGTATAAAATACAGTATATACATATGAGATGAGTAATGTAAGATATGTAAAGATTATTAAAGTGGCATTATTTAAAGTGAAATTGTTTAAAGAGACTAGTGATTCATTCATTAAAGTGACCAGTGATTGGGTCTCAATGTAGGCTGCAGCCTCTCTGAGTTAGTGATGGCTGTTTAGCAGTCTGATGGCCTTGAGATAGAAGCTGTTTTTCAGTCTCTATCTCAAGGCCATCAGACTGCTAAACAGCAATCACTAACTCAGAGAGGCTGCAGCCTACATTGAGACCCAATCACTGGCCACGAATGAATCGTGAATAATGATGAGTCAGAATTTTACAGACGCAGAAATTGCATTCCCCAAGACATGTTAACCTCTCATGATTACAAGAACAGGGGAGGTTAGCAATTTTTGTAATTTTTTTTTTTTTTGTACAGAGGCAAAGTAAGAAAAAATGCTTCACTGTCCCAACAATTACAAAGAGAACTGGTATAACCACATAACATATACATTTAGCAGACACTCTTATCCAGAGCGACTTACAGGAGCAGTAAGGGTTCAGTGTTTTTCATCTAGTCGGCTCAGGGATTCAAACCAGTGACCTTTTGGTTCCTGGCCCAGCCCTCTTCACCACTAGGCTACCTGCAGTCCTATTTAGCTCATGTAGCTCTGATGGCTTGCTTACTACGCTATGCATTGCGAAGAACCTGTGTATTGGCCTAGATCACACCGCCATTGTACAATATGCAATGTAGAAAAATACACTAAGCATCTCCGCAACTTGAAACTCAGCGTCTAAGGCTACAGCTGTCTCATTTGCCTCCAATAACAGGAGAGTGTCATTGCAAGTCAAATATTTTGACGGATAATGTGCTATTTTAACTAATTAGCTAGCTAGTTCTTCAGTCTCACTGGCACTAGAACCCATTAGTACCCTAATGTGCATGTACAGTACAGTGATTACAATATTTTGGGGGAAAGAGAGGAGGAGAGGATAGAGAGAGAGAGAGAGAGAGAGAGAGAGAGAGCGAGAGAGAGCGAGAGAGAGAGAGAGAGAGAGAGAGAGAGAGAGAAGATAGAGGATTACACTGGAGACACTTCAACAGATCCCTGGAGAGATGGCTACGGTTTATACCAGGACTAAAACACAGTGTATAATGCACTGTAATTAGGCCCATGTAAACAGGGTGATATGTGGGAATCTGTTTGTCTCCTGAGATAGCAACGTAATTAAGATTGGGGATCATCATGAGACATTGAGAGATCCACTTTGATAAGTAGCAGATTGTGCTTTTAGATGGCAATTCAAACTACTGCTACTGCATATCACCATCAATTACTGTGGACTCAATCTCTACACCAAACTGAAACAATCTAATGGCCTTTGTATTTTAATCATTGGCCTGAACACAAGAAGACGAACTACATGCAAATGCAGCATTGGCGCTATCTTCCCTAGTTCTTTGACTTCAGTAAATTCTGCATTCCATTCCGATGTGTCTGCCCCGTCCATTCGGATCAACCGTACACCAACAAAACAATAACCCGACCAATAACCAGCGCTACAAAGCTGGCTCTGTGTTTGAGCTTCACAGAGGCACGGGCAACTACATCAAATATTTAGCTCTCCACCTTCCCCACATATAAAAAGTGAGTTGGGATGAGTGGGGTAGGGTGGAGCGGCAGAACAAGTACACAAGGAGATGCCACTTCCTGTGTTGCTAATTATCCCTGTTTGCTTTGTGGGCCCAGCCGCTACTTCTCATCCAGCCGTTTTGATTGGTTAACTTGACCAAATAAATAAGTGAAGTTTATAAAAGAGTAATGGCCGCCCTTCCTCCTGACCTTTCTTTCATGCTTGTGCTAGAGCAGAGGTTTGGTGGACCATCCTTTAGTTCTGCCTGATCCCTTGGAGAAATAGTGTATGTGTGTGTTTTTTATCATTCCGGGTTCTCCAGCTATATCGCTCTCTCCATGCATACTTGCATGAAGGGAGTTACTCTTTCTCTGTAACGATGGTAGATCGCTTTGGAAATAGCAATGAAGAACTTTCACCTGCTCTGTTACAGAGTTAAAGAGGACGCATCCTTCAACAAGATTTCAGTAGAAGCTCAGCCCTTTTCTTTTCTTTGGCGTGTGGTGTGAAACAGGTGCCTCAGACTGTATAGGAAACCCTCCTCTACATTTCCTCCTCTACCTCAGCAGGTAGCCTACCGGTTAAGAGCATTTGGCCAGTAACCGAAAGGTCGCTGGTCCGAATTCCTGAGCCGACCAGGTAAAACATCTGCCGATGTGCCCTTTGAGCAAGGCACTTAACCCTAATTGCTCCCGTAAGTCGCTCTGGATAAGAGTGTCTGCTAGATGAGTGAACTGTACCGCTCCTCTACTGATGGTCAGGTCAGTATCTCTACTTTCCTCCACTCAGAAGGCCTCAGGTGGTAGCGTCAAAGCTGTGTGGTTCTTCCATCCGTCTAAAATCCTGGAGGAAGCTTGGAGCTGCCACTGACTGTTAGGGAGTAAGGGGCTACCTAGCCCTCCAGACTCCCCTCTAGAAGAAGTCTAGTTGTCACACAAACACACACACACACACACAGTTCCAGGCTCCCTTTATTGTCCCTGGCAGTTGTGAGGAGCCGGCGGTTAGCCCCAGCTCACCGTCACCCTCTGTCAGTAGCCTGACCGCTAAAGCTAACGCGCCGCGTCAATCTCCCCCTCTCCTCCTTCCCTCTTTCTGTTCTGGACTCCGTTCCAACGCTAATTAGCTCACAAGAGACTTCTCCTTGTGGAAGAGGGGAATAGGAGGGGAATAGGAGGGAGGGCTAGAGGGAGGTGGGGGTAGGGGTGTTGGGGGTCGTGCTGGTTGGTTCAGTAGATATTGAGCTAGTGGTAGTTGTGGTACTGGTACTGTAGAAGACCTGGACTGCTGATGATGAAAAGTTTGAGGGGTTTGGGATTTATTAGAAGGGGCAGCCAGTCCCTTTTTTACCTGGCTCTGTTTCTAACAAGATGGGGGTTTAATATTGGATCATCAGGTTGGGCAATGTTGGATATGAGAGAGGGGTGATTTGATCAACTCTCCGTCTCTCTCTCTCTCTCCCTCCCTCCCACTCTCTCTTTCTCTCTCTCTCCCACCCTTCCTCTCACTCTCTCTCTCCCGCCCTCTCTCTCTCTCTCTCTCTCTCTCTCTCATGATGGGAGGCCTTGGACAACGAATGGCCGGCTCTGTCATTTTCCTCCTCGTCTATCCCTCCAACTCTCTGTCCATCCCTCCCTCTCTCCAACATGACCAGGTGATCAGAGGGTCTTCCAGGAGATTAACCAGAGCTCTTCGTCCAGGTCTGAGCACTCGCAAGAAAGATTCACCCTGTCTGTCTTCTGGTGTGTAAATATTGTGCTAGCGGAATATGAAAGTAGTGCAACTATAAGGAACAAAAACATAGGGAGAAAAAGATCAAGAGCGGGTCTTACATCAAGAGGGACCCCGAGGATGTCTTTGTTGTCAACTTCAGAAGAGGAAGAGAGGAGCCGAGGAGGAAACAGACAGAAGGGAAAGATGCCAGAGTCAAGCTCAAAGGATTGGGTCTGGGCAAGGTGATCGGTATTCCTCGGCAGTCTGCCTTCTGGCTCAGATCAGTGGGAATAAGCTGGCAGCCAAGCCAGAGGGCATAGCAGCACAAACACACCTTCAGCACTGCACTGCTAGAGGCTCGCCTCGGCCTCGCAATCTGGTGGGGCGGGGGAAGGGGAGTAGAGAGCGCAGGAGAAAATAAATACTGCTGTAATTACCTTACCTACCACTGCCACATTGACAGCCATTGTGTGTGTGTGTGTGTGTGTGTGTGTGTGTGTGTGTGTGTGTGTGTGTGTGTGTGTGTGTGTGTGTGTGTGTGTGTGTGTGTGTGTGTGGGTGTGTGTGTGTGTGTGTGTGTGTGGGTGGGAGTGGGAGTGCATTCGTGTGTGGGCGGGGTATGTCTGTGTCTCGAAGTGAGAGGCATACTGCACTGGCACTGCACACTTAATCCACTCACTGTACCAGAAAGAGAACAGTTTGTTAAATGGGACTGAGCCTTGGGCTTGGTTCATGAGGGTGAAAGGGCAGAATGCAGTGGTCAGACTGAATTCTCCTCAGGCCAGCATACGTCAGGTCCACTTATATCAGCCTGAACTCCAAATCACACGGACTGACTGACCCACAGAGAAATCCACCATAGATCCACTATCCTAAAACCCACCATAGATCCACCATCCTAAAATCCACCATAGATCCACCATCTTAAATTCCACCATAGATCCACCATCCTAAAAATCCACCATAGATCCATCATTCTAAAATGCACTATAGATCCACCATCCTAAAATCCACCATAGATCCACCATCCTAAAATCCACCATAGATCCACCATCCTAAAATCCACCATAGATCCACCATCCTAAAATCCACCATAGAGCCCCTATCCTAAAATCCACCATAGATCCACCATCCTAAAATCCACCATAGAGCCCCTATCCTAAAATCCACCATAGAGCCCCTATCCTAAAATCCACCATAGATCCACCATCCTAAAATCCACCATAGAGCCCCTATCCTAAAATCCACCATAGAGCCTCAATCCTAAAATCCACCATAGATCCTACAGTATATCTAGCGCTACTGCATCCCACCTTGATACCAGAACAGCGGTTTGATTGACTCCCACTTTGTATGAAACACCAGTTTGGCCCTGTAGCTTGTTGAGTCGCTGTGCAGACCAAAGACATAAGCAGGTATCTGATTAGTGGGTGGTTGTGACAAGCACCAGATGCCCTGGTATAGGCCAGCTGTCTCCATGGTAACAGCCCTACACTTGGCAGATGGCCTGTTGCATGTATGATATTTACACTGGACCTCCGGCGCACCTGTGGTCACTATCACACTCTATCAGAATATCTGGTACTGCAATAGGTGGGGAGGAACACACTGGCGCCTGTTTCCCACTATAGGGCCTGACCAAACCAAACCA
>NC_056439.1:1372895-1417895 GCF_018296145.1 Oncorhynchus tshawytscha
GATCAAATGAGCCAGCACATTTCGGGTCAGCCCTGTAATGTGAATCAGACTCATGCATTGTATTATTGAGCTAATGATTTAGTCAGCAGAAGAGAGTCAGAACGGGCTTTTATAGTAGAAAGAGATACAATATGTAAATAATTACACGGTTCCTAATTGATTCCTGCAAATCATTCACTAATCGATTACACATTCAGTTAGACATAGAGTCGATAATGGTGTTATCTTGTGCTGCTAAGTTAATAGTTTCCCGCAATCCTCATATCTCATATTCACCACTGTTTTGAGGAAAGGCAAGGAGTCTAGAATGGATTTTTATCAATTCCCCAAACTTGAAAGGTTAACTTGTTTTCCTAGGTAGAAATCATAAGAATACACAGCTAGTTTCTTAGCCTCTTCTCCCTCCAATCACCTCATCTAAAATCATATATTCCTGCCGCAATGACCTTGGGTTTATGTTAGGGCCGATACGTCGATAACATAAATTAAAGCAACATTTGGCTACATATCTGATGCATTTAATCCAATTCCTGATCTGTTTTAATGATAAATAATCGTATTATTATCCATATCATCGATAATGTAGTTGGGTAATTGATCAATAGGAGGAAAGCTTGGCATCCTGGTTTCTCCCAATGAGCTCCACAGAGACCCAACTCCAGCAGGAGCCTCGAAGGTTTTCAAGGCTGTACCGTCGAAGTTCACCGCAAAATAAAATACAAAATCATTCAATCTTGTCTAATTTGGCCCAAATTGGCATTCGGTTTGTGGTCTCAGAACTCATGAACATAACATAATGATGTTCCTCTCTCAGAGTGAGGCGGAAAAACACACCAAAACAACTAGCTGTTGATTCAGTTTCTTAACGTGTGTTCCCCCCAGTGTACTTCATCCTCCTTACTCGTTCCTGGGCTCAAGGTTAACATATTCATATTGGTCTGGAAAGTGAATCAAATAAATAAATCGCTGCAAACAATTAGCGATGCATCGATACTCTCGGATCAATAGCAATGTTGGTAATTATCACTGTTGGGATGAGGGAGATGGCCTTTACCTTGTTGATGCTGTCTAGATCACATGTTACCTGCCGCAGGGCTGGAGAAGTCAAATCAAAACACATCATGATAATGAAATATATTTCCAATCCATTATTATAGAGGACAGGGATAGTACATGTTACATTTGACTCATTTAGCAGACGCTCGTATCCAGAACGACTTACAGCAGCAATTAAGGCCTTGCTCAAGGGCACATCAAAATATTTTTTCACCTAGTCGACTCGGGGATTCAAACCAGCGACCTTTCATGCAAGTTGAATGAGTCTAAATAGGTGCAGTATAATACTTCCTCAGTTTTAGATTTTTTTCCGTTTGGATCATTTGACTTTGACAAGAGTAAAAGCCGGTACTCCTCAAGATGTAAGTATGCTAATAAGCGCTTGGTTGTGGGTTTGAGTGTGATGACTGTGAGAGCATCAATTCACATTGACATGCGTGGTAGTCACAAAATACTTCTTTAAATCCCACAATTTCCTCATTTTAATTGGATTTGGACAGAGCGGAAACACTTATTAATCAATCAAATAAACTCATCTGAGAGGCTGAAAGTAAGTGAGGAAAATACTGAGATCCTATTTTTAATTTTATCATGAGAACGTTTTCAAAGAAAGTTATTTTGTGAATAATTGGATTCGTTTTCATTTGATAGATATTTTGCCGTTAACTTCATCCACCAAAGTTGACTATAATATATGAATAGGCTAAAGAAACTACAACACCACAAGGGTTTGACCACACTTGCCATTGCAGTCATTCCATCTCTAATTCTGTGGTGGGCCTACAGTACACATCCCTGAGTCATAGTCAGGATGTTACCTGCAATAGGGTTCAGAACACACACCACTTTTTCTTGGCACTAGCACACTGTTTTATTTGTTTTATTCATCTCAATTGAGAATTGTTCAGACTGCAACACTTGTCATTACTGTAACGCTCCGGGTGTCGTGGGTGTGGAGTCAGACGCAGGAAACAGAGAGTGCAATACTGTGCTCTTTAATGCACTAACGCAACACAGGGTGCTCACAACCAAACTGCCCCAAACACGGGGGACGAAAATAGTACAACAGAAATACACGACCAGGAACAAACACGTTCCTCTACTACAGAAGCGAAGGTCACAATAATTAATCCCGCACAAAGAAACAGGCGGGCCGGCTGTCTAATAAAGCCCAACGAATGATTCACGAACAGGTGCTAACAATAAACATACAAGGAGGGTTGAGGAAAGACAATCAGTGGCAGCCAATAGGCCGGTGACGACGACCGCCGAGCGCCACCCTCGGTCGGACTCGTGACAATTACACTGGTGAATATCTATCGTGTGTTTCTGATTGATAAACCTAAAAGTCCAAATCTTTCTTCCCAAACAAAACTTAGATTTATTTTAAATGTAAAAGGGTTGGGGGAAAATACTGTTGGGGTTTTATAGTAACCTTCCCAAATCCTTCTGCCGATAGCAAGCTGTTGTATAGACCTCTAACACGACTTCAGATGTAGGATCTTAATTTGGTCACTATTTTGTTGCTGAGAATTTTCCTGTAAAGCAGGAAATGCAAACTTTAAGTGTATTTGAGTTTTAAAAAGCATTCTAAAGTTTGTAATTTCCACTTAGAAATGTCCAACTTGATTTGCCCTAACAATATTTTATCAAACTCTTACAAAAAATGACCATGAATTATAATTCACATTATAATTCACATTTACTGTTGCTGTCAGATTATTTTCCTGCTGCAGCTGACTCAAATTAAGATCCTACATCTGTAATTGAAAAGTAATAGGCATCAAAAGAACAGAAATAGCCATGTGCTCAAATCCCTGAACACTTAAACCATTCACTTATTCTGGGCAGTGGTGGAAAAAGTACCCCGTTGTCATACTTGAGAAAAAGTAAAGATGCCTTAAAAGAAAATGACTCAAGTAAAAGTGAAAGTCACCCAGTAAAATACTACTTGAGTAAAAGTTAAAAAAAGTATGTTTTTAAATATACTTAAGTCTAAAAAGTAAATGTAATCGTTAAAATATACTTAAATATCAAAAGTTTTTAAAAAAAGTATAAGTAATTTCAAATTCCTTATATTAAGCAACCCCAGACGGCATGATTTTTTAGTTTTTTAAATTTACGTATAGCCAAGGGCACACTTCAACAGTCAGACATAATTACAAACTAAGCATTTGTGTTTAGTGAGTCCGCCAGATCAGAGGCAGTAGGGATGATCAGGGATGTTCTCTTTATAAATTTGTGACTTAGACAATTTTCCTGTCCTGCTAAGCATAAAGTACTTCCAGGTGTCAGGGAAAAGTAAGGAGTAAAAAGTATGTCATTTTCTTTAGGAATGTAGTGGAGTTAAAGTAAAAGTTGTCAAAAATATAAAAAGTAAAGTACAGATACCCCAAAAAATGACTGGGGTAGTATTTTAAACTTTTATTACTTACAGTAAGTACTTTACACCACTGATTCTGGGCCCTAATTTGCTTCAGCACTGACTGCCACTGAGCAGTTAAATGCACCACTGAAGGGTCCAAAAGAATGAAATGAAATGTATATTTTATCCACTCAGATGCAACGCCTGTCATCCATTTTGCAACACACTTCATATCATTCAGGTAGTTTCCCATAGGGCAAAGAATGGTGGTAATGTAAGAGGCAGAAGAGAAAGTGAGACATTGCATAGGCTCTTTTTTCTCTAGTTCATTTACAGTCAATGAACTAAGTAGACCAGACCCAGCTGCTATAGTATTGGTGCCTATGAGAGAGCTATTTCTCTATTTTTCCCTAATGGATAACGACCAGGAAATTTGAAAAGACATGCTGAGTGGGCGGGGAGCTTATATTCATGAGCTCGCCTTGACTGACAGCCCTTTGAAACACCTATGTCAAGAAACTTGGATGCAGTGTTTCAGTAAAATAATCTCAAGCAAATTTGGTGATACACAAAGCAACTCAAACAACATTGAAATTGCATCAATAATGTCCTTTTATTTTATTTTATAGATCTCCAGATTGACATGTCTCTTGTGATGCAGTTCACAGCAGCATCAACTGCTTCAGAGTTCTGAATGACCCTCCCCTCTTTTGTCCCATGCTGGCTGAAGATCTGGCTAACCAGTAACTAGCTAACTGTCTGAGCGTCTGCTGTCACAGATTTCCCTGTACTGCTCCTGGTACTGCTGCTCATTCCGTGCGCCAGCTCCGGAGGTCTACGTCACCGGCCTCTAGGCGTCACTGAACTGTTTCATTATGCACACTTGATTCCCATTCCCCCTGATTAGTAATTCTATATATGTGTCCTCTGTTCACTGGTGTCAGGTTGGTTATTGTTACCATGTCCATTGGTCCTGTGAGTACCTGTGTTGTTTCGGATTTCGTGCTGCGTGTTTTGTGCAATTGTTATTACAGGTCTCGTCCCGTGTATTTAAACCGAGGTTTAACCTCGCTCTTTTGTTTGGGTTACATCCCTGTGTGTTTTGTATACATGTTTGTTTTGGGCTTCGTCCCCGTGCCGTTCATGGCATGTTGTGTAATTTGGGTGGAGTATTAAAACCCCCTATTACGTATTCCTGCGCCTGTCTCCAATCATTTATACAACGTGACACACGCCATCCCCTTTCCTGCAGTCAAATGACCAACTCGCCATCTAGTGGCCTCATGGGTGGGATGTTATTAATATTTTTCATAATTAATAAACATTTTTAAAACCCCCCCCCGAAAATCTGGTGTTTCTATGTTAAACGGTTTTATTATATTTCAGTGTTCTGCGATGGATATAAAGTGTAATATTGGGATGCGAACTCCAAATGTAATACATTTACAACTCTATATCTGACATGGTACAGGTGTCTTTGTTTAAGCCAATGACCATGTGTGTGAGGTGTATACTATTGTTTCAAAGTAGATTTGTTCAAGACTACCAAGAACCACCCTTATTTAGCCCACTGCAAAATACTAAGGTTGTTTGGTGATTGTACTTACAGTTGAAGTCGGAAGTTTACATACACTTAGGTTGGAGTCATTAAAACTCGTTTTTCAACCACGCCACAAATTTCTTGTTAACTACAGTTCTGGCAAGTTGGTTAGGACATCTACTTTGTGCATGACATAAGTAATTTTTCCAACAATTGCTTACAGACAGATTATTTCACTTATAATTCACTGTATCACAATTCCAGTGTGTCAGATGTTTACATACACTAAGTTGACTGTGCCTTTAAACAGCTTGGAAAATTCCAGAAAATGATGTCATGGCTTTAGAAGCTTCTGATAGGCTAATTGATATCATTTGTGTCAATTGGAGGTGTACCTGTGGATGTATTTCAAGGCCTACCTTCAAACTCAGTGCCTCTTTGCTTGACATCATGGAAAAATCAAAAAACAGCCAAGACCTCAGAAAAAAAATTGTAGACCTCCACAACTCTGGTTCATCCTTGGGAAAAATGTCCAAATGCCTGAAGGTACCACGTTCATCTGTACAAACAATAGTACGCAAGTATAAACACCATGGGACCACGCAGCCATCATACAGCTCAGGAAGGAGACGCGTTCTGTCTCCTAGAGATGAACGCACTGTGGTGGGAAATGTGCAAATCAACCCCAGAACAAAGGCAAAGCACCTTGTGAAGATGCTGGAGGAAACGGGTACAAAAGTATCTCTATCCACAGTAAAACAAGTTCTATATCGACATAACCTGAAAGGCCACTCGGCAAGGAAGAAGCCTCTGCTCCAAAACCGCCATAAAAAAGCCAGACTGCGGTTTGCAACTGCACATGGTGACAAAGATCGTACTTTTTGGAGAAACGTCATCTGGTCTGATGAAACAAAATAGAACTGTTTGGCCATAATGACCATCGTTATGTTTGGAGGAAAAAGAGAGGCTTGCAAGCCGCAGAACATCATCCCAACCGTGAAGCACGGGGGTGGCAGCATCATGTTGTGGGGGTGCTTTGCTGCAGGAGGGACTGGTGCACTTCACAAAATAGATGGCATCATGAGGAAAGAAAACTATGTGGATATGTTGAAGCAACATCTCAAGACATCAGTCAGGAAGTTGAAGCTTGGTCGCAAATGGGTCTTCCAAATGGATAATGACCCCAAGCATATTCCAAAGTTGTGGTAAAATGGCTTAAGGACAACAAAGTCAAGGTCTTGGAGTGGCCATCACAAAGCCTTGACCTCAATCCTATAGAAAATCTGTGGGTGGAACTGAAAAATGTGTGAGAGCAAGGAGGCCTACAAACCTGACACCAGCTCTGTCAGGAGAAATGGGCCAAAATTCACCCAACTTATTATGGGAAGCTTGTGGAAGGCTACCTGTAACATTTGTCCCAAGTTAAACAATTTAAAGCCAATGCTACCAAATACTAATTGTGTGTATGTAAACGTCTGACCCACTGGGAATGTGATGAAAGAAATAAAAGCTGAAATAAATCATTCTCTAGTGGTGATCCTAAATGACCTAATACAGGGAATTTTACTCGGATTAAATGTCAGGAATTGTGAAAAACTGAGTTAAAATTTATTTGGCTAAGGTGTATGTAAACTTCTGACTTCAACTGTAAATGGCAAAGGCTATTCTAATATATGATATGAATGATATTAATCTGATTAATAGATTTTTTAAAAGTCCTTAGTAAAAGATTAAAAGATACAATTTGATCTTTACTGCCCATTATTCCTAAGAGATGGATGTGCTCCACCCACAGGATATAGGAAAACCAGCTCCTCACATCCCTTTCATTCTGCTCTCTTCTCACCTTCGAGTTTTCCTCGTTCATATTAATTACCATTCATTCATTCCGTTGTGCCTTGTCCCTGTGACAGTGAACAAATGGGAGGGAGGGTCCATGGCTGTCACCCGAAAGAAGTCCTGAAGTGGCCCTCAATTATTAAAGCGTCAGTATGTAGTGGCCCTCTCTCTGTGTGTGTGTGTTTTGAAGCCTGGACCAGCAGTGTCTTGAAGACCAGCTGCTCCCTCTGTCTCCCCAGAGGGACATCATGCTACCATTCATTTTCAATTTAAGGCCAGGCGTTACTGTTTGTGTTCTGGCCCAAACTGGCTTGCTATGCCTGGTTGGTTCATACACAGGACCTCGCTCCTCTCCAGAACGTCCCAGACATGCAGAGCCACCTAAGCCAGAACACAATTTGAGTCCTGGTTCGACGGGCCTGATTCAGTCCACCTTTCCTCCCAGAGCCCTCCCTCTCTCTCACCCACTCACTCACTGACTGACTGACTGACTGGCAGGCAGGCCGGCAGGCAGGCAGGCAGGCAGAGAGACATCCCCATCTAAGGAGCCAGAGGGCCCTGGAGGCCCCATCAATAATGCAGCCCTGGCCACGCTGATTTGAGGAGACAACTGGTATTTAGTATGCTGCTCGCTAACCCAAAAAAGCACTTCTTCCTTCGCACCAGTTAGCCTTGTTATCTGTCAACGATCAACGCTGATTTAGATGTACAACCAACCGGTAGAGTGATTCAGGAAATCAGATCGCCCCGGTACAATAGCATAGCCGCCGCAGTGGAGCGTCAGCGCACACGGACACTCACAACACACGGGCACACACACAAATACAAGGGCACCCAGGTGAGGGCTCCAGGATCGACGCATGCTGGTCATGAAACACGGCCCCCATTGATTTTTGAAAGCTTCACTTTTTCTCTTTGCCGTTTTCTTTGATTATTAATTCACGGAGGCAAAAGAGAACTGCCCGATGCTCTTAAATCATGACTGCTCACTGGCTTCATCATGGGTTGGAGAAATGCTATATCATTCATGTACAGCACACTCCATAACTGTTGCCTATCTTTGCAAACACTTTGCATACATGCACTGTAGAGGACGACCCAAGAAAATGATCTTTCACTGTAGATTATGGATCTCTTGGATGCATCATTTGTGTGCTGAAGCAAAATGATCTTGGATACAATTTCTCACAATACTTCAATGTTTCATATCAGAAAACTTGACCTGTTTTAGAGTGAATGTCTTCAATGATTAACATCATTTCCTCATTGGTTTGATTGTAATGTTCCGATTCTATAAATCCAGCATGATGATGAAACTGACTTGTAGTAAGGCAGACTTCTGCTACTGGGCGGTGGACAGACTGATATGTGCTATAGGTCCAATAACAGTGTTCTCTGGCCTCTCAACGTGCTTCGGGCTGCAAAGGAGTTATCTTAGTGACAGTATATCTACATACTCTACCATTCTGCTTTCACGGTAATAGAGTCACATATACAATATGTATTTCTTGCTAAAACCATCGGTGAAATTAAGTTACTAAGAGTATGTGACAAATCAGTATTCAGTTATCAAGTTCCTGGGTGTTTTCTTATCTATCCTTATGGCCCCTTTCATTCCCAATGAAGTGTCCAGCTCGTCCATTCCAAAATAATTCACTAGAGGGAGCTGACGCTAAAGCTCTCGTCTAAACAAACTGTCTTCCTTCCCCTACTTGGACTGAACACTGAACACTGTACACTCAGCGATGAAAGAAACGCAACATGAACAATTTCAAAGATTTTACTGGGTTGCAGTTCATATGAGGAAATCAGTCAATTGAAATAAATAAATTAAGCCCCAATCAATGGATTTCACATGACTGGGAATGCAGATATGCATCTGTTGGTCACAGATACCTTAAAACAAAAGGTAGGGGCTTGGATCAGAAAACCAGGCAGTACCTGGTGTGACCACCATTTGCCTCATGCAGTGCGACACATCTCCGAGTTGTTCAGAGTTGATCAGTCTGTTGATTGTGGCCTGTGGAATGTTGTCCCAGGAAAAATGTACTTTCTATGCCTGTGCTATGTGGTTGTCCCTCCTAGCTATCTTAAGATGAATGCATCAACTGTAAATCTCTCTGGATAAGAGCGTCTGCTAAATGACTGAAATGTAAACGTCATGACCCCATACATCTGCCCGGTACAGTGGAAACCGGGATCCATCCATGAAGAGCACACTTCTCCAGCGTAACAGTGTCCATTGAAGGTGAGCATTTGCCCACTGAAGTCGGTTACGACGCCAAACTGCAGTCAAGTCAAGACCCTGGTGAGGACAACAAGCACGCAGATGAGCTTCCCTGAGATGGTTTCTGACAGTTTGTGCAGAAAATCCTCAATTGTACAAAGCCACAGTTTCATCAGTTGTCCGGGTGGCTGGTCTCAGATGATCCCGCAGGTGAAGAAGCTGGATGTGGAGGTCCTGGGCTGGTGTGGTTACATGTGGTCTGCGGTTGTGAGGCCAATTGGATGTACGGCTAAATGATCTAAAACAACGTTAGAGGTGGCATTTGGTAGAGAAATTAACGTTCAGTTCTATGGCAACAGCTCTCATGGATATTCTTGTAGTCAGCATGCCAATTGCACGCTCCCTCAAAACTTGAGACATCTGTGGCATTGTGTTGTGTGACAAAACTGCACATTTTAGAGTGGCCTTTTATTGTCCCCAGCGCAAGGTGCACCTGTGCAATGTTCACGCTGTTTAATCCATTTCCAACCTATCAGATGGATGGACTATATTGGCAAATGTCAAATAAATGCTCACTAACGGCAATGTAAACAAATTTGAGCAAAACAATTTAGAGAAGTAAGTATGGAACATTTCTGGGATCTTTCAATTCATGAAACATGGGACCAACACTTTACATGTTGCATTGATATTTTCGTTCAGTTTATTGTGTACTAGACCTATGCATTATTGTCAATTTCTCAAATTGTTGTTCATGTAGTGAGTTCGCAACTCTGTGAAAAGTTCTATTGTAGATGAAGAACATATTTTCAAATTGCGAGTGAACGAACATACACCGTTTCCTCCCAAAGACCAGTTCAATATAAAGAATTATTCAAAACATCATCATGTCCATCTGTTTTGATAAGGTGACTACGTCATTGTTTGTTTGTCCCATGTTTTGATGCTGTTGATGAGTAAGGAACCAATAAATGAATCATACAACCTATTAGTGGTATCCTCTCGATGGGACACCGTCATTCATCTACAGACGTTCACACGAATCCATTTTTCAGTTAAGCATAATTAGCTATGTTTATTAATATTTACAATTAAGTCTTTCAAACATCTTATCTAACGCCAGCTAAAGACCGGAGACCGCCGCTCTTAGCGGATGAATTCTTGACGATGCTCCTCTCACAAGATCTAAGAAGATCACCCAGAAGGATCTCCATGCCATTTCCTCCTCCTCCGTGCTTGTTGATCCCTGCTCCCCCATCCCCACCTCCTCCCCATGCCACCTTTTTTCTCTTTCCCACTCTATGCTTCCCTCCACTTGTTTGATATATATATGTCGTGTGTGTCCCCCCCCCGCCTCCAACCCATCCGCCATATAATAACTCCTTATACAAAATACATGATCCATCTGGTCAAACTGGGTGAACTTAAATATACCTGTCAAGTGGAACAACTTGGAAGTTTTTCCCCGCTACAACCCCTCTCTCTCTACTGGGGTCTGAGGGAGGCGAATCCACACAGGTTTTAATTAAAAAAGAAGAGGAACCCAGGTTCCAGGATGTACAGTGCTTCTTCTAAATGAGGGGAGCTTGTGCTCGCCGGCAGGCGAGAGCAAAGAGCCGAGACCTTGCTGCAGTGGGACCCGGCATCTTGTGGCTTTCATCACTTCCACTTCGTATATACCTCCTCAGAAGTTTCCGGAGAGAGGCATCTGTCTCTCTGACTTGAGTGTTGAATTGGGAAGATGGCGAGTGGGGGTGGAGAGGGGGGAGGGATAGAGAGAAGGGTTAGGAGAAAGAGAGAGAAAAAGTGGGGGAGAGGGAGAGAGAGGGGAACGTGAGTGATACTCTCCAATTGTTCTGACTGCATATAGGGTAACCAGAAATGTAATGGGTTGATTTTGCTATCTTAGTTAATACAGGATATTGGTCGATACACCACTGTAAATGATTGATGATTGCGACAGCGTCCAGAAAGTACAATTAGAAGCAGAAACATTATATGAACCATTCCGTGGCATGTTTAAAATGTTTTACTTATTTGGACCTCTTTGTTTTCTTTCTTGGATCCAGATTGTTCATTGTTTGTGTGTTTGTAAATATGTTTTTAATAATTGAGCTTATTGAGGTTCTGTTTCCAATATTTTCCTTTCTAGTCCAATAGCCTCATAAAACCATCATCGTTAAATATCGATGATTATCATCATAAGAAATGGAATGATAAAAGACAGATCAACATTTTAATTAAGTGTAGATCTTATCCACAGAATATTTACAAAAAGGGTACGTGCTGTGTGTATGGGAAGCAACATATTATAAAAAACATATATCACCACCGAACACATTGCATCAGTTTGACCCAAACAAACAGACATGTTAAAATAAACAGAGATGTTAAAATGACTCTTTAGGTCAGGACGTTCTCTAGCAGTCATCTTCCCATCTTTCTCTGCCTACTGTTTCCTTCTTTTAACAACCAGAAATCTGTAACTTTGATTGATTTCTCTTGATGTATATGAAAGTACATTTTTAAAAACCAAGCAACCCTGACATCTAGTGGAGATTTGCCCATCATACAGCATCTACAACCCGAGAATGTGTTGGATGTATGGAAGTGGTGAATGACCATAAAGACCAAAAACATACAAACTGAGATCTAACATCAATATGTTATGTACAATTTCATCTTAAAATGTCAAAACTTTTGAAACAATACAAATACGATCTCTAGGCTACCCCAGAAAACTACAATTGTCTTTTGAATCATTGTTTTAAAAGAATATGATATAACCAAGCCTTTGAGTATGTCGTAGTACCATTTGAAGTGTTTCCTTATCATTTTCAGACTAATAACACTCCAAGAATTCATTGCGCCCCAAAATGCATTCAGAAATTTGCACATCTAGGCCAGGAGCCAGAGACTAAAGAAACATCTGAACCTTACAAAAGGTTAAGCTTTTCACATGCTAGTCTCCAGCCACTCTGTCAAGACATCCTTGTAAATCTGAAGGGGAATTTAAGAGGTAGCAACACTCACCGATGGACAACAAAGTAGCTAACTGACAATCCGTACCACAACAAGACTATAAGGTTAAAGTTTGTGAGAGTGGTAAAAGAGAAAGGAAACCACAGAAGGTAGGAACTGATATTACTTTAAAAGTTTTCAATGTCTAAAATGTTTGACCATTTCCTCAGTGCTCATTCCATTGTAATAGATATGCCAGTAAGGACAACTCATGTTTCCCATGTTGCTTTTGTAAACACTGATGTCAACACAAAGACAACTGTGCTAGAATTGTAGTATTCCCTGAAGTGTTCTTATTCTGTACTCTCCATTATGAGGTCATCACATATAGCTGTTCATATTTGATGAGGCTGGAAGAGATGGATAACAACTTAAAATGTGTTCCAACTCAAATCTCAGCTCACCAGTCTATCATAATAATACATTAATAAATTACGGACACAAGTGAAACACGTAAAGGGGTGATTCATTGCCATCTTCACAATGGCTGAATTGATAGCCTGTTATATTGAGTAATTACTACATATTGCAATGTTAGCATTTTCCATGTGCGTTGGATGAGACATACAAGCCCTGTGGCCAATGGCTTATGCTAGCCCTCATGGAGTGGGGACCTCATGGGTAGCCTGCCTACGTACGTACCCCTCCGAGGGGGTCGGGATGGGAGGCGAGGGGCGAGGGCTTCCACCATCTAGAGATAATGGATTCCAGGTGGTGTCTCCTCCTTCCACCTTTCCCTCACTCCTTTTTAGAGAGGTATGTGCGTGTTGTAATTATACCGTTGGATTATTTGACGGATTTCGGGTTTTAGGATGATGTTTTCATACGCCTAGAGTTCTGGGATTTGTTGAAAACTCAAATACACTGGAATCCTATACACTGGAACCTCCTACTAAGCAAGGTAAATAAGCAACATAAAGCTGAAACTCAATCATCAAGGACAGCAGTTAATATATCCTCTGAATATTTGCATGAATCCACACAAATATGGTTACTCAAAGCCAATGATTTGATTAAGGATTCATAAAAGAACATCAGAGAAAGGTCCAATATTATCTTTATAACTCAGTTCAAACCTTTAATGCTCTCTCAGATCTATATTTATATTCCCTTACTCCCTATTAAAGCCCTGTTTACTTCCTTGTGCTATTTGATGTTTAGATGTTGTTTCTACGACAGGGGAACTCTTTCTTGCCAAGTTCACCCTCCCTGGGAACAGTTTCAACCGTAGTCATCAAGCGTTTTATTCTGTTACCGATTAAGTGTTACCATCTGTAGAACGGTAAGGGCACTTTTGAAGCCGGCCCAGGTCACATGTTCGTGATCATACACTATTAAATGAAAAAGAAAACAAAAGGCATCAAGGCATTAAGATTTTAAAAAACGATAAGAGTTGAAATTAGTTGTGAAAAAACAAACTGATAATAAACCGCCTTTTCGAGCTATATCAGTTTTGGTTTGTTAACAAGCCCTGGAAAGAAAATCACTCCTAACACTTGGGATCAAAGTAAAACATTTCTGTGACAAATTTACATAAACTACCATCGTACTGTTTAAAAAGGATGAATGTGTTCTTAATGTTTGGAAAAGGTCAATTATTGGTACTTCATTCTGTCCATCCAGGACAGCCATTTATTATTATCTTACAGAAAAGCATCATCCAAAACATTATTCGCATCATTCCATATTTTCACTTCTGTGTTCTAGCCAATAGTCTCAAGGACAGAGTCGCTCACTGCACTCATTGCACTTTCCAAAATGTAATTTATATCTGGATGTCAGAATGTTTTGGTTGTAACTTCATTAATGATGATTAATCCCTGAACAATGTTCCAGTTGTTTGTGTTGGATGATATTCAACATGGACGCCAGAACGCTGCTCTTATCCAAATCAACGCTTTCACTTGAGGCACTTTAGTCAGCCGTACTGCTGTCTAACAGTCTTCTATGTCATCATCTGTCTTGGTTTGTGACCTCTTTGTATATCGTGGCAGTCGTATAAATCTGTACGTTTACTATTTTAGCGTCCAAGCATTAGACATTATAATTCACTTAGCTACATCTGGACAATTTGACTTTCTGATAGTGTTTTGGCGTATAGCTGAATCATTTGTCTGTAAAATGGATGTAAAATGGCCAACTCTTTTTTTTTTTAACAACAGCCCCCTGTTGCTTGTTTGCAATTACAAGGGTCACACCGTGTTTCCTGTTAGAAAGGTTTGACTTGATGAAAGGAGTAATGGACATCAAATGTAATTGAGGGAATACATCAAATACTTAGTAAAAGTGCCCTTTCAGATGTTCATAACGTATTTGTATGAACTTCATGAGGGTTTAGGATAATGGAAATGGGGGCTATAAGAGCAGTTATCAGGTGGAGTAGTGAAACAAGATAGATTACACACCCATCAAAGACCCATTATTTATGAGTTGATGTCCAAATCTCGTAAGCAGAGATGTTAGAGGGAAGGCGTTAGCACACAGATAATGTTAACCCACACAGTTTACACACTAACGGCCTCGGTGTAAATTATTCATATTGCTGCCGTAGTTTGTTATCTTGGCTTTAAAGTGGGGATTGACCCTGACTGAGCTCTATATCTCTCTGTACATACCTTTAGCATGACCTCTGTCTTGTCTGGCCTGTGTGTGTGTGTGTGTGTGTGTGTGTGTGTGTGTGTGTGTGTGTGTGTGTGTGTGTGTGTGTGTGTGTGTGTGTGTGTGTGCGTGCGTGTGTGTGCCACGGTTTCCAAACATTAAAATGACACTGAGTGCACAAAACCTTAAGAACTCCTTTCATGACAGATTGACGAGGTGAATCCAGGTGAAAGCTATAATCCCTTATTGATGTCACTTGTTAAATCCACTTCAAATCAGTGTAGATGAAGGGGAGGAGACAGGTTAAAGAAGGATTTTTAAGCCTTGAGACATGTATTGTGTATTTGTGCCATTCAGAGGATTAATGGGAGAGACAAAATATTTAAGTGCCTTTGAACAGGGTAAAAAATGGGTTATGGCTTTTAAACCTCTGCCATATTGTGGATTCAGAGCTATCTATCTAATATAACTCAAAGGGTTTTCTTTAATGGAAGCTTCTCCAATGTCAAACATGTAAAGTGTGTTGTAGTGGAGGGCAGTTCTCTAGGCCCTCTACTCATTTCTATTTTTACCAATGACCTGCCACTGGCATTAAACAAAGCATGTGTGTCCATGTATGCTGATGATTCAACCATATACACATCAGCAACCACAGCTAATGAAGTCACTGAAACCCTTAACAAAGAGTTGCAGTCTGTTTTGGAATGGGTGGCCAGTAATAAACTGGTCCTGAACATCTCCAAAACTAAGAGCAATGTATTTGGTACAAATCATTCCCTAAGTTCTACACCTCAGCTGAATCTGATAATGAATGGTGTGGCTGTTGATCAAGTTGAGGAGACTAAATGACATGGCGTTACCTTAGATTGTAAACTGTCATGGTCAAAACATATAGATTCAATGGTTGAAAAGATGGGGAGAGGTCTGTCTGTAATAAAGAGATGCTCTGCTTTTTTGACACCACGTTGACCCTACTAGTCCTACAGGATCTAGTTTTGTCTTAACTTGATTATTGTCCAGTCGTGCAGCTGGCCTAGAACAGAGCGGCACATTTTGCTCTTCATTGTAATCAATGGGCTGATATACCGTAGAGTGCATTCGGAATGTATTCAGGCCCCTTTAATTTTTCCACATATTGTTACGTTACAGCCTTATTCTAAAATTATTTAAATAAATAAAAAATCATAATTAATCTGCACACAGTAGCCCATAATGACAAAGCAAAAACAGGTTTTTTGATTATTTTTTTTACAAATGTATTAAATATAAATAACAGAAATACCTTATTTACATAAATATTCAGAACCTTTGCTATGAGACTTGAAATTTGCTCAGGTGCATCCTGTTTCCATTGATCATTCTTGAGATGTTTCTACAACTTGATTAGAGACAACCTGTGGTAAAATTAAATTGATTGGACATGATTTGGAAAGGCACACACCTGTTTACATAAGGTCCCACAGTTGACAGTGCAGGTCATCGAAAAAACCAAGCCATGAGGTAGAAGGAATTGTCCATTGAGCTCCGAGACAGGATTGTGTCGAGGCACAGCTCTCGGGAAGAGTACCAAACATTTCTGCACCATTGAAGGTCCCAAGAATACAGTGGCCTCCATAATTCTTAAATGGAAGAAGTTTGGAACCACCAAGACTCTTCCTAGAGCTGTCCGCCCGGCCAAACTGAGCAATCGAGGGAGAAGGGCCTTGGTTAGGGAGGTGACCAAGAACCCGATGGTCACTCAGACAGAGCTCCAGATTTCCTCTGTGGAGATGGGAGAAACTTCCAGAAGGACAAACGTCTCTGCAACACTCCACCAATCAGGCCTTTATGGTAGAGTGGCCAGATGGAAGACAGACCTCAGTAAAAGGCAGACCTCAGTGACAGCCCGCTTGGAGTTTGCCAAAAGGCACCAAAAGGACTCTCAGACTATGAGAAACAAGATTCTCTGGTCTGATGACACCAATATTTAACTCTTTGGCATGAATGACAAGTGTCACGTCTGGAGGAAACCTGGCATCATCCCTACGGTGAGCATGGTGGTGGCAGTATCATGCTGTGGGGATGTTTTTCAGCAGCAGGGACAGGGACACTAGTCAGGATTGAGGGAAAGATTAACGGAGCAATGTATGGAAAGATCCTTGACGAAAACCTGCTCAAGAGTGCTCAAGACCTCAGACTGGGGCAAAGGTTCACCTTCCAACAGCAAAATGACCCTTAGCACAGAGCCAAGACAATGCAGGAGTGGCTTCAGGACAAGTCTCTGAATGTCCTTGAGTGGCCCAGCCAGAGTCCGGACTTGAACCCGATCGAACATCTCTGGAGATCCCTGAAAATAGCTGTGCAGGGACGCTCCCCATCCAACCTGACAGAGCTTTAGAGAATCTGCAGAGAAGAATGGGAGAAACTCCCCAAATACAGGTGTACCAAACTAGTAGCGTCAAACCCAAGAAGACTCGAGGCTGTAATTGCTGGCTAAGATGTTTCAACAAAGTATTGAGTAAAGTGTCTGAATACTTATGTAAATGTGATTTCAGTTTTTTTTATAGACTTGCAGAAAAATGTATAACACCTTGTTTTTGCTTTGTCGTTATGGGGTGTTGTGTGTAGATTGATGAGGGGGAAAAACATTTGAATACATTTTAGAATAAGGCTGGAACGCAACAAAACGTGGATAAAGTCAAGGGGTCTGAGTACTTTCCGAATGCACTGTAAATACTATGCGCGCCAGTCTCTCTTGGCTAAGAGTTGAGGAGAGACTAACTGCATCACTTCTTCTTTTTATAAGAAACATTAATATGTTGAGAATCCAAACTTGTTTTGCATAGTCAATTTACACACAGCTCTGACACACACTCTTACCCCACCAGACATGCCACCAGGGGTCTTTTCACAGTCCCCAAATCCAGAACAATTTCAAGAAAGACTACAGTATTATGTAGAGACATTATTGCATGGAACTCCACTCCATCTCATATTGCTCAAATGAACAGCAAGCTTGGTTTCAGAAAACAGATAAAGCAACACCTCACAGCACAACGCCTCTCCCCTATTTGACCTAGACAGTTTGTGTGTGTGCTTTGGTATTGATATGTAGGCTACGTGTGCCTCTTTTCATTTATTTTTTATTGACGTAGTTCTGTCCTTGAACTGTTCTTGTCTATTAATGTTCTGTATTATGTCATGATTCATGTTTTGTGAGGTCTCCAGGAAGAATATCTGCTGCTTTGTAACAGCTAATGGGGATCCTAACAAAATACCAAATGCCAAATGGTAGGAGCAACGGTTTTTGTCAAGAACTGCAACGCTGCTGTGGTTTTCACACTCTACAGTTTCCCCGTGTGTATCAAGAATGGTCCACCACCTAAAGGACATCCAGACAGCTTGACACAACCGTGACACAATATTAGGAAGGTGTTCTTAATGTTTTGTACAATCGGTGCATGTTAAGTTCCCAGTATTAATTAGGTAATACTTTGGTTTCTGAACCAGAATATTGCTCAACATTGGAATAATACAAGATTAAATGCATGAGGGTTAAATATGTGATGTCATAGCTAAAGGATTACATTTGAAACACATCCCATGAAGCCGACAAAGGCTCTTACTCATACGATGAAGGGTGAGCCTGTTGGTTGATCTCAGACACATTGTCATCGACTCTTCACATGCATAGGAACTGAAGCCACATTTGCCTCTGAGCTATGAGGACTCAGAGCTGGGGGAACACAGGCCTCGTGAAGAGAGGAGCTTTTATCCAGATCAAAACCAGCTCTGATCTCATCTGGACCCTTCTGTTCCTGAAAAACAACACCGTTGTCCTGTAAACACACACCAGTGGGATGGGAGGACGTCCACACGAGACACACACACACACAAAGGCATGGACACACACACAAAAACACACACTCTCTCTTTGTCTAAGCCCACTCCTCCTGCATTTCCCGTCTTTCCCTCCCCTGGTGCAGCACACCCCTTCAGTACTGTAATTAGGAGAAAGATGAAAGCAATACCGTCTTGTGTGTCAATGTAGCTGGTTACATCGAGCCAATCAACCCAGGCCATGGGGCCAGGTAAGCAAAATATGGGTACATCAGCTGTGAACATCCACCCCCTCTCCTCTGGCCCTCTAGCCCCATAAAGGTGACACGTGGTAACCCCTGGTGACACGTGATGTTGTCTTTGTGTAATTAAATCATCCTGGCTCTCGGGTCCATCCCATGAGATCTCCAATGAGGATTTGGAAACCTAGCTCGGGCAAATCCCCACAGGTCAGGGTCTGCTGTTATTCTTGGATGTGTTTCAAGGGACCGCAAGTTCTCACTGGGATCTCGGAAAAATTAGCCCCTTGGAAAAACAAGGCAGAGGAATTGGGATTTGGGCCTCGGTCGGACATTGGGTACACAGTAATTTAGGTCCTGTGCCTCGCCCCAGAGGCCCGAGTAGCCAAGGCTATGCATGGAAAGGTTCCTCCGGGCTCCTCCATAGGTGGTCTCCCATTTCAAAGAGGCTGGAGGTCTAGGCTTGTTTCCTGAATAACAGGCTCTTTATTTATTATTTAAGGACACACTGACTGGCTGTAGTTCCTATGCTTTGCATCAGACCCGTAACAGGATTTGGCCTGAGAGGTATTTGTGATGACAGAACTTCTTGTTGTTGTCTACTCCTCATTGTACTATTGTTATGGGGACGGAGGAATACAGTCGTACCGGGCGCACTGCTCCAAAGAGAACGTGACAAGACACCTCTGAAGAGACCTTCTCCGTCAATGAATTGGGTCGACAAAGAAAGGGGGCCGTCTGAAACACCGTAAGGGGTGTGGAGAATAAGCGCAAAATAGAGACTAGAGACAAGTCCTCTTGTACTCTTTCATTTTAAAAGACTGAGGCGCAGGCGACTCTTCCTTACCTAAACACTACAGGCCACCTCCTACTCTGGCTACCATGGTGTTTATGCACCTTGGAAGTAGATGGAACATATTATTAGAGTATCAAGTTGCAGTAAGTGGCCCTTCTCTGTCTGGTCCTAAAACAACACTTTGTCATTATCATCGGTTCAGACTATGTTACAGTGCAGCTTGACAACGTAGGGCTTCTTAGGAAATGTCATCCGCCAGGAGAAGTACATTTCTCAGAGAGCTCCCTTCTGTATTGAATTCCCTGAGCTAATATTGAGTTCCGAGGTTCCCAGCAGAACCACATTTCTCAGGGTGAAAGATGACGGGGGAGCCCCTTTCAACAACACACACAGGAAGTAGAATAGGCCTGATCGTTCCTCAGTAAAATATCACTCTAAAATCAAATCACATTTTATTCGTCACATGCTTCGTAAACAACAGGTGTGGACTAACAGTGAAATGCTTACTTACGGGCCCTTCCCAACAATGCAGAGAGAAAGAAAATAGAGAAATAATAGGAAAGTAAAACACGTAATAATAAAAGTAATAAATACACAATGAGTAGCGATAACCTTGCTCTATACACGGGGTAGCAGTACCAGTCGATATGTAGGGGTACGAGGTAATTGAGGTAGAATAAAGTGCAAAAAGGGTTGAGGCAGATTCTTAAATAGTTAACCAATAGCTACGCGGACTAACTATTTAGCAGGCTTATGGCTTGGGGACAGAAGCTGTTCAGGGTCCTGTTGGTTCCAAACTTGGTGCATCGGTAACACTTTCCATGCGGCAGCAGAGAGCACAGTCTATGATTTGTCAAATCACACACCGGCAGCCGTCCACTCGTCCAGACAGACTGCCCAAGACAAGTGTGGGTCCAAAATAGCACTGTAGTACATTACCTTTGACCAGAGCCCTATGGTTCCTCTTCAAAAGTAGTGCACAATATTGGGAAATAGGTACCAGACTAAATCACTCACCAGCAGCCGTCCACACAGACTGCCCAAGACAAGGCAATTACATAAATCTGTCATAGAGCCATTTCTCATTGGTTGTTCAGATCAGTGCCCTCTGACACACTCTGACAATGAATCAAATCAAATTTCAAATCAAATCAAATGTATTTATATAGCCCTTCGTACATCAGCTGATATCTCAAAGTGCTGTACAGAAACCCAGCCTAAAACCCCAAACTGCAAGCAATGCAGGTGTAGAAGCACGGTGGCTAGGAAAAACTCCCTAGAAAGGCCAAAACCTAGGAAGAAACCTAGAGAGGAACCAGGCTATGAGGGGTGGCCAGTCCTCTTCTGGCTGTGCCGGGTGGAGATTATAACAGAACATGGCCAAGATGTTCAAATGTTCATAAATGACCAGCATGGTCAAATAATAATAATCACAGTAGTTGTCGAGGGTGCAGCAAGTCAGCACCTCAGGAGTGAATGTCAGTTGACTTTTCATAGCCGATCATTAAGAGTATCTCTACCACTCCTGCTGTCTCTAGAGAGTTGAAAACAGGAGATCTGGGACAGGTAGCACGTCCGGTGAACAGGTCAGGATTCCATAGCCGCAGGCAGAATAGTTGAAACTGGAGCAGCAGCACGGCCAGGTGGACTGGGGACAGCAAGGAGTCATCATGCCAGGTAGTCCTGAGGCATGGTCCTTGGGCTCAGGTCCTCCGAGAGAGAGAAAGAAAAAGAGAAAGAGAGAATTAGAGAGAGCATACTTAAATTCACACAGGACACCGGATAAGACAGGAGAAGTACTCCAGATATAACAAACTGACCCTAGCCCTCCGACACATCAACTACTGCAGCATAAATTCTGGAGGCTGAGACAGGAGGGGTCAGGAGACACTGTGGCCCCATCCGATGATACCCCCGGACAGGGCCAAACAGGAAGGATATAACCCCACCCACTTTGCCAAAGCACAGCCCCCACACCACTAGAGGGATATCTTCAACCACCAACTTACTATCCTGAGACAAGGCCGAGTATAGCCCACAAAGATCTCCGCCACGGCACAACCCAAGGGGGGGCGCCAACCCAGACAGGAAGATCACGTCAGTGACTCAACCCACTCAAGTGACGCACCCCTCCTAGGAACAGCATGGAAGAGCACCAGTAAGCCAGTGACTCAGCCCCTGTAATAGGGTTAGAGGCAGAGAATCCCAGGGGAGATAAATACAAGGTATATGAATCCAGTTGACCTCTATGTCTAGCTGTTGATCACTTTATATAGAACTTTATACTGCCTCGAAGACAGATCAACGGTTTCATGTTGAATCAAAAGTACCATAGGGACCAGTAGGTCTACAGAACAGTATATTTCCTCTTACATGCATATTTGTCGATATTTACGGTGGTTTGTTGAAATGTCTGTTCATTTCAGCCACTGGTAAAGCCAGGAGACTTGTACTGGACTGGACAGTGTCCAACCTAAACACTATCCTCTATGCAGCAGTGGGCTGGTATGTAGGCTACTCTGATGCTAATCTGAGTGTAGGCACTTCACTCAACACATGGTGGAGTTGACACTAGCATTGAAAAAACTTGAATAATTATAAGCACGCTGTACAGTAGGCTACGTTATTTTAAAGGTGTTGTTTGGCATCAATCAGATTGTTATATTGGGATTTGTGACATCACCCATCACTGAAAGCAAAAAGGTAGATGAGCAAATTGAACCGCACATACCGAGGGCTTTTTCTACACGGTTGTATTAACTGTTAGAAGAAATGCTTCGACAAGATTTGACAAACAAGAGCCTTAGGCACTAACAACAACCCGGTGTCATGGTGGTTGAGCACTATCCCCCGAGTTATTAGCACTTTTAATGACTCCCCATTTGACCATGGAGCCAGCAAGGGGCTGGATCATTAGCAAGGCTACTGGGGCTATGCTTCCAGGTGGAGGTATGGCTGTGGGGTGATCCTCTATACTAGTGCATGTAATCTACTCTCCTCAGAGGGTTGCTAACAGCAGGACGTCCCCTCTCTCATGCTGTTCCATGGATGATGACCTCAGTGAACCCGAACAGCATGTTGGGTGGTAATGAAGGACACTACATTTTCCGTAGCAGCTGAGGAGCGTTGGTAGCAACAAAAAAAAGCAGTACATATTGTGCTGTTCTATCGCGCATGCAGTGATGTCTGCTGGGGAAAAAACGGTGTTTGTTGTTTGCAGTAACGTCTTTGCTGTTGTAATATCCCAAATGGACACGGCTGTTCCACCATTAAAGATTCCAGCTTTAAGCCACGGGTTCATATTCAACAGCTACGGGTTCATATGACATATAGTTTTTATTTACATTTTGTGACATTTATTTGACAGGGGCCGTGTACAATTAAAAAATACATCTCGCAGACAATGTTATGCATTGTATTGAATAAGAGTTTGAATTTGGCGACATGCGTCATTTCATATTATTTAACTCTGTTACATGAAAGCTTGGAGTCAGTCAATAGATTTGTTGATATTGTTAACTCATTATGAATATAATGTAATTATGTTTAATATTCCTATGTAATAGAAGAGGCTGCCCAGGTTATATAAATACATCACTTAACCGATGTTACCTGAATCCTGGCTGGAGAGGCATGCTTAACTAAAACTGATGCACAAATCTCCCATCGAAATCATTGATTTACATAAAAAGGTTTGTTATGCAGAAATATTTCACAGTCACAATCATAATTTTTCTTCCCTTCATACAATAGCGTGTTCTCATCCACTCTCTTGTGCTATAATATTGAACATTAGAAGCCACCTACCAATCCACCTTAACATAAGAGTTATTTTCTGTTACGCTTCTCCTGATGTATTTATTTTCAGATGACGTGAGGAACAGTAGTTCACTGGCTAAATAGACAAGTTTTACAACATGTACAGTGCCTTGCGAAAGTATTCGGCCCCCTTGAACTTTGCGACCTTTTGCCACATTTCAGGCTTCAAACATAAAGATATAAAACTGTATTTTTTTGTGAAGAATCAACAACAAGTGGGACACAATCATGAAGTGGAACGACATTTATTGGATATTTCAAACTTTTTTAACAATTCAAAAACTGAAAAATTGGGCGTGCAAAATTATTCAGCCCCCTTAAGTTAATACTTTGTAGCGCCACCTTTTGCTGCGATTACAGCTGTAAGTCGCTTGGGGTATGTCTCTATCAGTTTTGCACATCGAGAAACTGACATTTTTTCCCATTCCTCCTTGCAAAACAGCTCGAGCTCAGTGAGGTTGGATGGAGAGCATTTGTGAACAGCAGTTTTCAGTTCTTTCCACAAATTCTCGATTGGATTCAGGTCTGGACTTTGACTTGGCCATTCTAACACCTGGATATGTTTATTTTTGAACCATTCCATTGTAGATTTTGCTTTATGTTTTGGATCATTGTCTTGTTGGAAGACAAATCTCCGTCCCAGTCTCAGGTCTTTTGCAGACTCCATCAGGTTTTCTTCCAGAATGGTCCTGTATTTGGCTCCATCCATCTTCCCATCAATTTTAACCATCTTCCCTGTCCCTGCTGAAGAAAAGCAGGCCCAAACCATGATGCTGCCACGACCATGTTTGACAGTGGGGATGGTGTGTTCAGGGTGATGAGCTGTGTTGCTTTTACGCCAAACATAACTTTTTGCATTGTTGCCAAAAAGTTCAATTTTGGTTTCATCTTCCACATGTTTGGTGTGTCTCCCAGGTGGCTTGTGGCAAACTTTAAACGACACTTTTTTTGGATATCTTTAAGAAATGGCTTTCTTCTTGCCACTCTTCCATAAAGGCCAGATTTGTGCAATATACGACTGATTGTTGTCCTATGGACAGAGTCTCCCACCTCAGCTGTAGATCTCTGCAGTTCATCCAGAGTGATCATGGGCCTCTTGGCTGCATCTCTGATCAGTCTTCTCCTTGTATGAGCTGAAAGTTTAGAGGGACGGCCAGGTCTTGGTAGATTTGCAGTGGTCTGATACTCCTTCCATTTCAATATTATCGCTTGCACAGTGCTCCTTGGGATGTTTAAAGCTTGGGAAATCTTTTTGTATCCAAATCCGGCTTTAAACTTCTTCACAACAGTATCTCGGACCTGCCTGGTGTGTTCCTTGTTCTTCATGATGCTCTCTGCGCTTTTAACGGACCTCTGAGACTATCACAGTGCAGGTGCATTTATACGGAGACTTGATTACACACAGGTGGATTGTATTTATCATCATTAGTCATTTAGGTCAACATTGGATCATTCAGAGATCCTCACTGAACTTCTGGGGAGAGTTTGCTGCACTGAAAGTAAAGGGGCTGAATAATTTTGCACGCCCAATTTTTCAGTTTTTGATTTGTTAAAAAAGTTTGAAATATCCAATAAATGTCGTTCCACTTCATGATTGTGTCCCACTTGTTGTTGATTCTTCACAAAAAAATACAGTTTTATATCTTTATGTTTGAAGCCTGAAATGTGGCAAAAGGTCACAAAGTTCAAGGGGGGCCGAATACTTTCGCAAGGCACTGTATATTTTGATTTCCAGCAATATATACATTCTAACCTCTCATCTAAACTGTGTTGCATATCTTCACAAGTTCCCACACAGTTTTTCTCTTCATCTAGCATGTCGTGCTTAGAAAGCTGACACAACTGCTGGGGCTAGTAAGCTCTGTGGTTAAAGAAGCAATCCTGGATTTTTTTTAAAACAACACAGCTATGGATGCAAGGACTGACCCAAAGACTGACCCAAGGACTGACCCAAAGACTGACCCAAGGACTGACCCAAGGACTGACCCAAGGACTGACCCAAAGACTGACCCAAGGACTGACCCAAAGACTGACCCAAAGACTGACCCAAGGACTGACCCAAGGACTGACCCAAAGACTGACCCAAGGACTGACCCAAAGACTGACCCAAGGACTGACCCAAGGACTGACCATCTCTCCAAAAATGGATGACTTCTGCTGTAAAGGGAGTGTCATTTCGGCTCTCTTTAGACTCTAGTATATTCTGTATATTTCACTTTCCCAAGCCACAGTTCACTAGTTCCCTAGGGGACCATTCACTCAGTCACGTAGCCCTGTAGAAAGAGTTGGTGTGAATCTCAAATGGCACCCTATTTCCTATATAGTGTACTAGGTTTTGAACATGGCCCTTTTCCTTAGTCACGTAAACTGTAGAAGTAGTGTACAACATATGGAATAGGGTGCCATTTGGGATGCTGAAACCTTAGTCGATCCATCACAACTTCACTAAAGTAAGCCTCTATCTTCTTTTCACAATGTCATGTGATCAAAACACGTTTGGATAGCTAAAACATAATATTTGTCCTCGCTTGCATAGCAGACGTGCTCTGTTCCATCAGGACATGTTGGTGTAAACATCCACAGGAAACGATGAGGACTTCCTCAACACATGGTTCTGTGAGGAAGACAGTTTCTGTGCTCTCTCTCTCTCTCTCTCTCTTTCTCTGCCTTTCTCTGCCTTTTTCGCTCTAGCTCTGTCTCTCGGTCTCTGTCTCTGTCTCTCTCACTCTCCTTCTCTCTCTCGTTCTCTGTATGTCTGGAGTTTGTTCCATGTGAACCAACCATCGTCAGATGATCTAAACCATCCGCCAGGAGACATCTGGTTGTCTGAGTCATTACTGACTGATCCAGACTGTATATTATTGAGTCATGACACTGTGTGGATGTACATAAATGCTATTTACACAATTAAAAAGCTCAATCGTCAAGCCTGGTCTTGCTATTTATTTTTATTTTTTTATTTCACCTTTATTTAACCAGGTAGGCTAGTTGAGAACAAGTTCTCATTTACAACTGCGACCTGGCCAAGATAAAGCATAGCAGTGTGAGCAGACAACACAGAGTTACACATGGAATAAACAAATTAACAAGTCAATAACACAGTAGAAAACAAAGGGGGAGTCTATATACAATGTACAATGTGTGCAAAAGGCATGAGGAGGTAGACGAATAGTTACAATTTTGCAGATTAACACTGGAGTGATATATGATCAGATGGTCATGTACAGGTAGAGATATTGGTGTGCAAAAGAGCAGAAAAGTAAATAAATAAAAACAGTATGGGGATGAGGTAGGTGAAAATGGGTGGGCTATTTACCAATAGACTATGTACAGCTGCAGCGATCGGTTAGCTGCTCAGATAGCTGATGTTCGAAGTTGGTGAGGGAGATAAAAGTCTCCAACTTCAGCGATTTTTGCAATTCGTTCCAGTCACAGGCAGCAGAGTACTGGAACGAAAGGCGGCCAAATGAGGTGTTGGCTTTAGGGATGATCAGTGAGATACACCTGCTGGAGCGCGTGCTACGGATGGGTGTTGCCATCGTGACCAGTGAACTGAGATAAGGCGGAGCTTTACCTAGCATGGACTTGTAGATGACCTGGAGCCAGTGGGTCTGGCGACGAATATGTAGCGAGGGCCAGCCGACTAGAGCATACAAGTCGCAGTGGTGGGTGGTATAAGGTGCTTTAGTGACAAAACGGATGGCACTGTGATATACTGCATCCAGTTTGCTGAGTAGAGTGTTGGAAGCCATTTTGTAGATGACATCGCCGAAGTCGAGGATTGGTAGGATAGTCAGTTTTACTAGGGTAAGCTTGGCGGCGTGAGTGAAGGAGGCTTTGTTGCGGAATAGAAAGCCGACTCTTGATTTGATTTTTGATTGGAGGTGTTTGATATGAGTCTGGAAGGAGAGTTTGCAGTCTAGCCAGACACCTAGGTACTTATAGATGTCCACATATTCAAGGTCGGAACCATCCAGGGTGGTGATGCTAGTCGGGCATGCGGGTGCAGGCAGCGATCGGTTGAAAAGCATGCATTTGGTTTTACTAGCGTTTAAGAGGAGTTGGAGGCCACGGAAGGAGTGTTGTATGGCATTGAAGCTTGTTTGGAGGTTAGATAGCACAGTGTCCAATGACGGGCCGAAAGTATATAGAATGGTGTCGTCTGCGTAGAGGTGGATCAGGGAATCGCCCGCAGCAAGAGCAACATCATTGATATACACAGAGAAAAGAGTCGGCCCGAGAATTGAACCCTGTGGTACCCCCATAGAGACTGCCAGAGGACCGGACAGCATGCCCTCCGATTTGACACACTGAACTCTGTCTGCAAAGTAATTGGTGAACCAGGCAAGGCAGTCATCCGAAAAACCGAGGCTACTGAGTCTGCCGATGAGAATATGGTGATATCCCATTGTAAACTAGGAGAGGAGCATCGCCTCCAGGATTGTGTGTGTGTTGGCGTGCGTGTGTGTGAAGGATCGCCTCCAGGGTTGAACAAGTTGAATGTCATACGTACATATCTTTGTGAGATTTACACGAGCATGAGTCATGACATGATGCAGCATGCTTCAAAATGGCAACTAACCCCGTTATCACAGCCCAGAACTCCCCCATATGTAATTGTGGTCACAAAGCCGTTTAAGTTCATGTGAACTAGGTTTCCTCGTACCAGTTTGAGCTTGATATGTGAGTACAGTGGTGAGACTGCAGCTCTGTTTTGTTCTCATAAATCCAGGAAATTGTAGTCTTATGATCTTATAATATCTGTTCTTCATTTCTTTGCTTTTTCTTTTGTCTTGCCAAATGGCACTGTCCTTAACTTCCTCCCAGGATGTGGGGAAAACGGAGGTTTTTCTTTGTGTTGAAACGTGCGTGTTTCCCCAGTTCTCTCTCTTCCCCACAAGACATACTGTGCGGTGTCACACAAATTCCCATAAACAACAAAAACTGGCCTCAGAATTTCAACATTCTTCAAGTCTTGAATTGTCCTGAACAAGTCGAGTTCAATGCACTTCTTCATCAATCTGAAACAACCAGGCGACCCCAACAGACCTAATGTCAGGCTACTGGAAGGAAACACCCAACAATAAGAACACAACGATTAAAACAGCAGCACGAAATCTATGGTCAACAACCCACATCTGCATGACTGTGGTACTGTGTAGCAGACCTGGGTTCAAATACTATTTTGAATCTTTCAAATAGCATTTGTTTTAGCCTGCCTGGAGTGCCAGGTGGGCAGGGTGTGCATGCACTTTTGGGGCTTTTTAATTGGTTCCATTGCAACAGGTAAGCTCAATCGAGTTTAGCTAAAGTATTTGAAAGATTTCAAATAATATTTGAACCCAGGTCAGCTGTGTAGCTCTGTCCGTTGTAGGCTTGGCTGTGCATGCCATGCCCATTTCCTACCCTTTGATCCCTTAACACAGGAAACCACTGGATATAACAGAGTTTAGTCTGCATTACTCCCTCCAACCCAGAGACTGATGGACTCCGATGGTAAGACTGGGTACTGGCACAGTCTGTACGGCAGATTACTCATATCCTAAAGGCAACCACCAAACTGTTGAGAAGATACTGGCATCTGACCAGCAAATGGACAGTACTGTTCTGTCACAACACTTAACTGTAACTCCCCAATCCCTCACAAAGTTAAACAATGGAGAATGCAATTCATTATGTGTTAGAATAGATTCATCTGCCAGGGTTTATACAACGGGTGGGTCTAATCCTGGTTGCTGATTGGTTAAAACCGCACTCCAGCCGGTGTCTATTCCACAAGTTACCACCGGCTAAAGCTATGATTTCTTTTAGACTAGCAATTGGTTTTAAATCGTCCCCAGATTTGTATAAACCTTGCTGTCTATCTATATTGTATATCTATATTCAATATTGTTTCAATATTGAAATTTGATCTCCAGCTGTCCCAAAGTAATGAACGTGTAGGAGTCGGGTGTCGGAACGAGACAGTCAGGCAGGCAGCTATTCTTAGCCAGTCGAAATCATGAATTGGCTTCATTTTTATGGATATATAAACTCAGCAAAAAAATAAAAGTCCCTTTTTCAGGACCCTGTCTTTCAAAGATAATTCGTAAAAATCCAAATAACTTCACAGATCTTCATTGTAAAGGGTTTAAACACTGTTTCCCATGCCATAAGGCTCCCAACCGTAAGGCTCTCCAGAGGGTAGTGAGGTCTGCACAACGCATCACCGGGGGCAAACTACCTGCCCTCCAGGACACCTACACCACCCGATGTCATAGGAAGGCCAAAAAGATCATCAAGGACATCAACCACCCGAACCACTGCCTGTTCACCCCGCTATCATCCAGAAGGCAAGGTCAGTACAGGTGCATCAAAGCAAGGACCGAGAGACTGAAAAAAGGCTTCTATCTCAAGGCCATCAGACTGTTAAACAGCCATCACTAACATTGAGTGGCTGCTACCAACATACTGACTCATCTCTAGCCACGTTAATAATGAAAAATTGATGTAATAAATGTATCACTAGCCACTTTTAACAATGCCACTTTATATAATGTTTACATACCCTACACTACTCATCTCATATGTATATACTGTACTCTATCATCTACTGCATCTTGCCTATGCCGTTCGGCCATCGCTCATCCATATATTTACATGTACATATTCTTATTCAATCCTTTACACTTGTGTGTATAAGGAAGTTGTGAAATTGTTAGGTTAGATTACTTGTTAGATATTACTGCATGGTCGGAACTAGAAGAACAAGCATTTCATTACACTTGCATTAACATCTGCTAACCATGTGTATGTCACAAATAAAATTTGATTTGATTTGTTCAATGAACCATAAACAATTAATGAACAAGCACCTGTGGAACGGTCGTTAAGACACTAACAGCTTACAGACAGTAGGCAATTAAAGTCACAGTTATGAAAATTTAGGACACTAAAGAGTCCTTTCTACTGACTTTGATAAACACCAAAAAAAGATGCGCAGGGTCCCTGTTCACCTGCGTGAACATGCCTTAGGCATGCTGCAAGGAGGCATGAGGACTGCAGATGTGGCCAGGGAAATAAATTACAATGTCTGTACTGTGAGACGCCTAAGACAGAGCTACAGGGAGACAGGACGGACAGCTGATCGTCCTCGCAGGGGCAGACCACGTGTCACAACACCTGCACAGGATCGGTACATCCGAACATCACACTTGAGGTACAGGATACTCACAATCCATCCATCAGTTCTCAGACTGTTCGCAATAGGCTGAGAGAGGCTGGACTGAAGGCTTGTAGGCCTGTTGTAAGGCAGGTCCTCATCAGATATCACCAGCAACAACGTCACCTATGGGCACAAACCCACCGTCGCTGGACCAGACAGGACTGGCAAAAAGTGCTCTTCACTGACAAGTCGTGGTTTTGTCTCGGGATCGATTTGAAGGTGGAGGATCCATCATGGTCTGGAGCGGTGTGTCACAACATCATCGGACTGAGATTGTTGTAATTGCAGGCAATTTCAACGCTGTGTGTTACAGGGAAGACATCCTCCTCCCTCATGTGGTACCCTTCCTGCAGGCTCATCCTGACATGACCCTCCAGCACGACAATGCCACCAGCCATACTACTCGTTCTGTGCGTGATTTCCTGCATGTCAGTGTTCTGCCATGGCCAGCGAAGAGCCCGGATCTCAATCCCATTGAGCACGTCTGGGACCTGTTGGATCGGAGGGTGAGAGCTAGGGCCATTCCCCCCAGAAATGTCTGGGAACTTGCTGGTGCCTTGGTGGAAGAGTGAGGTAACATCTCACAGCAAGAACTGGCAAATCCGGTGCAGTCCATGAGGAGGAGATGCACTGCAGTACTTAATGCAGCTGGTGGCCACACCAGATACTGACTGTAATTTTTGATTTTGACCTCCCCTTTGTTCAGGGACACATTATTCAATTTATGTTAGTCACATGTCTGTGGAACTTATTCAGTTTATGTCTCAGTTGTTGAATCTTGATATGTTCATACAAATATTTACACATGTTAAGTTTGCTGAAAATAAACACAGTTGACAGTGAGAGGACGTTTCTTTTTTTGCTGAGTTTACAAAGAAATGTCAATAGAAAACAGGTAAAACTAAATTAAATGCAGATAGTTTGCAGTCTTTCCAGCTTCAGTATGAAGTGACTGTGTTAGCTACGCTGTTGGCTAGCTCCTCTGAACAACAGTGTCCTGACGAGAGAGAACATTTTCTATGCCAGGTGAAATCGTGCATTATTAGCACATTGTTATGGATGTATGCAAATAAATATCACTAGAACACAGCTTAAACAAATGCAAATTCAGCTACTTTGTTGTTATTCTGGCTGCACTGTTTGACGTGACTAAAAGTTAGCCGTAGTTGGCTAGCTGGCAAGCAAGGGATAAGAATGTTGCCAGCCAATATGGCAATAGAACATTTTGAATGAACGACTGGGTCACGTCCATAGACACAGAACAAACTGATAGAACGATCGACCAGCCGGCTTGGGTAGGAACCCTAGATTTGTGTCGGGACTATACCTCGTGGAAGGATGAAATAGTATGAGAATTTAAAAAATGAAAATACAATATGTCAATCATTATTTAAATATTTTTGGTTACCCATTGTAAAAAAAAAAGTGATGGTGCCCTTGAAGCCGGTGTTTGGAGGATGTACTCTTCCTCGTCTCAAGCCTGACAACACCCTGCCAATATATCCTCCAAACACTGGCTTCAAGGGCATTATCACTTAAATAGACACATAAGTGCATCTTTATGACCACACAAAATTAGGGTCATACCGTTCATCATTTTAATTCAGTGTCATATTGTGGGATAATACTAAAACAGTAATTTAGCTAGTGAGCTGGTCGGGAAAATGTTATAGTCTTGATTAATGAACTACTTTCAACTGCCATGGCTTATTCCTGCTAAAACTTTAAAGCACAGCTGTGTGAGTACCCTGGGTTGCGTGTTGATGTTGTGGCGGTCAGAGTACTGAAGTCTTAAGTGTACAGGCAGTGTTAAGGCAGGTGGGCCCTTAAGCATGCTGTGACCCTCAGGCCTACTCAGGACCACAATTATGAAGGTCAAAGGTCAGTTTAATGCCGGGGGGATAATCGACCTTAGATATGCATATCCCCTTGAACCACGGCAATCAGTGCTGATCAGCCAGATGTTACGGTATTGGGAGAACTGTGCAAGTCTGTGAGAAAGTAATGAGAATGGACTGGAATATAAGTTACGAGAAATAAATATTTTCCATGAAACCAATTTGAATTACAGACAATTCATAGGCTTTTTTTTATTGCGTTTTTCAGTTAATTACCCCAATAAAATGTTCTAACATTATTTTAGTTTACTTTGATTTATCTATAAAGTATAGGAAGTGACATTCCATCCTGGCATCATGTATAAAATGTCAAATGTGTTGCCCTAACCATTTACATGTAAATCATTGCATAACCCTGTCTCAATTCACACTTACCTTAGAGCTTTTCTTACTAACATGCTCTAATTCACATTTATGTGGCACTTAAAATGATCTAGCCATCACAGTCCCCATATAACTGTCTCATTTAACTGTTACCTCAGAGTACACCTCAGAACACAGTTGGGTGTCTTAATACAGTCCCAATTTGTCCACATCACATCCACACACATCTAGCTGTAACACACACCGTGATCTTTCTCTCAGCCTCTAATCACTGCCAGATAATGTGCGACCTCTCCCCTCTGACCTCTCACCTCTGGCCTCCCCCTCTCTCTCTCTCACACTGGCTGTGGCAATTCTGGGAAGGATAACACCCTGGAGGTTACTACCCCACTACCCCGGCACGATGGAGGATCCAACCCCAGGAAGAGGTCACATGTTGGGGCAGGGGACGCAGGGGTGCTGGAGGGGATTCCCTGTGGTCCATTAATCACCGAGCAGGATAAACACAGCTGTAGCAGGAAAGGGTGATAGAGATTCTGTAGGAGACAAGAGGCATGCCGAAATTATACTAGTGCTATAGCACGCCCTCCGTTTCACAACGTGACATCTCTGTCTCTCTGACAGGTGAGTCAACATGGAGGTGAATGATGATCATAATATAGCTAAATGTAACATTGTTATTTTGGTGGTCTGGCCTGTATTCAAATGTGTTGATCATTTCTTGTGTGTTTAGATTAGGATTGGACAATTCCTGTAACTTTCAATAAATTCCCTGGTTTTCCAGAAATCCTGTTTGGATTATGATGTATCCTGGTTTTTCTGGTAAACTTAAATGATTTATTCTTGCTATTTTGAACATCTTTAATATTTCCGAAATAAACTTAGTCGACTTTGCCACAGATATAGTCATTCAAATAAAGCAGCCCAACAGTTACCGTGTTCATAAAGCAAGACGGGGAAGCGAGCTGAACCATCGTGTTATCTGGAGCAGGATGACAGACTTGTTATGCAGCTTCTCCAGTTAATGAATCAGGTCAAGTAGAGTTTCTCTCAGTGTGAAATAGAGTCAAGCATTCTCACTCTTGCCTTATAAGTAGACAGTTCAGTACTTTTGGTCCTACATTACTTTTGTGTTATGGAGCGTTTCAGTACAGAGGAATCGTTGACCTTTCCGGTAACTTTTCAGTGTAGACTACGGGACTGAAATGGCATCAAATAGCTTGTGTAGCATCTGCCATGGAGTAATGTCCACTCTTTACTGATTTTAGTACTGTAGCACTTTTGAGTCAAGATACTTCATCAGACAAGTGCTCGATAAGTGCTAGGCCTACCTACGTTTCTTGTTATTTATGTATGTGATAGATGGCTGTGCAACTTTGAACTTTACCCAATACAGAAATCAGTTGGGATGCACGTATTATGTAAAGCCATAGTATTTTGTCGGTACAGACAGGTGTTTCCACCTTCGCAGCTTGTGTGTTTAGGTGTGTTTAGATCGCACAAACAATCGACTGGATGTGCAGCCATTGAACTTCCTTCGGAAGACAGGAAGTGCTTTATAATTACACGTTTTAACTGTACTGGGTTCTCACCCCTGGTGTCCTCCAAGACATAAATATTTATTTGGACCTTCAATCGCTTCTGTCTTAGTTCATGTTTTCAGTGGAAAAGCATGTGGGCCTGGCATGAAGCAACACCAAACTGTCACAAATGACAGAGGCTACATCAATTCCCATCCCAAAGTTCAGCAACCTGATACATAATTGTGTTAATTTGGAGCCAAGAATTTCCTTAGAACAATACGCCGTGCTGCCATGCATTCATAAAATAATAATACAATTCTTGTTTTGCATGAGCGAGGAGAGGCTTAGCTACATTTGGCCTCTGCGTTTTTTAGCTTTCAGCTTTCAGCTGTCGCCTCACTCCAATAGCCTGACTAGGGTTTGTAGCCGAGCCAAGGGAACCAACCGCAAGACCCAAAGCTTATGTTTTACCCTAAGACCCATACAACAGAGAGGAACGTTAATCAACTCATATAAATGTCAAGGGGCTCAAATAAAATGCAAAAGTTGCAGAAAAAGTCCTCTAAAGGGGTTCATTACACGCTCCAATGAATGAACGTTAATGGCCCATGTGCTACACATCAAAGTGGAACTCAACACTGTTTGCAATCTGGACGATTCAAAACATGGGGAATGAAATGTTCTGGATTGATAAACAAAGCAGAAGGACTGGCTCAGATGAAATACCAGCTTGCGGGATGACCTTTTAGGCTAGGGAGGATACAGTTTATGTCAGAATTGACCAGAATGGACTTTTTGTAGCAGGTTAGGAGAACTTACGCAGCAGGTTAGAAGGATTAACAAAGCAGGTTCATATAATTAGGTTAAGGTTAGGAAAGGGTTAGGGTTAGCAAAAATGCAAAACGTTTTTTCTTTTGACTTCAATTTGATATAAACTGTATCCCATCTAGCCATTAGTTTAGAGAGGGATAGGTGGGCCCCATTGACTGATTACTATCATTAGCTACTAGCATGATGTCGTTGCTGCGGTAGCCACAGAAGAACAAGGGGGCGTTTTGTATCGGCTTCTCCGGGGCACCTGTACTTGGCTAGATAAGCCACAAAACCACCAACCAACCGTTCTCTTATGATCAGTAGAGAGTTTATCTGCTGTTTCCTATTGCCATATTATTACATATCATTATACATCCATATCTAGCAGGCCTTTAGCCTTTCATCTGCTACACAGGCCTCTGACAGACAGATTCTCGGAGTTCGCTCCACAAAGGCTGCTTTGTTTACCAAGCAGATGGATGCAATTGAAGGGAAAAATACATTCAAAGACTTCCCCCTACCATCAATTGATAGCAGATCTTTATTCAACCTCTCAAACAACAAACCCAACATGTGGCATTCCTTTAACCTGTGAAATCTCTTTTCTCCTCTATCTTCATCCAAGTGTCTGTCTGTTTCTCTTGGATTTGACATACTTTTTGCGGGTTTGCGGGTGCAACTCAGCTGTTTATAACTAGCATGACATGCTCCAATCGTCCCCAGATGTTTCCAGAAGACCCAAACCTGCCCTGAGGTGAAGGTTTCTGACCAAAGGAGCGGTTCCTGGATCTTGGATCACAGCCCCAAATCCTGTTTGTTTTTTCCCCCATTGATGTCAAAAGGGATTGGATTTCTGAATGGAGGCTTTCTCTGAAACCTTCTCTGTTGTGTTAATTCAATTTATCTGTGTTTGTATCGCCAGTAACATTGAGCAAGGAATGAGGGCTTTCTCTCGGGATAGTCAGCGACTAGCGGTGTTGTGTTGATTCAACACAGGGATGGACAACTTTGATGGGGGGTGGGGGCTACAAAAAATCTGAAGTCATCATGAGTGGCAACAGTTGGGTTGAGGGTCAGCGTACCCACGTACATACACATTGTGATGAAAACATTTTAGTGGCCCCGCTCTTGACAGCAGAGAGACGTGTTCATTTTTCTTTTCTTCATGCAATTCTACACATTTGACCATGGGGTGTAGAGAAAATGTTGCCGTTTTAAAGCAAGTTTGCTGCAGTTCTGCATATTTAGCATTTTTTTAAATGTGATATCTGAGTGAGACTGACTTACAAAATCAATGGGGGACCCTCGGCCCGTAATTTGTGTAGATAGCTAGCCACTAAATTAACAATAAAAAAATAGCAATGTAAAATAATTGAGCTGACATGGGCTAAATTAGTGACCATCCGTGACTGACATAAGAGAAAAAACTGCTTATGCACAACCAAATTTCGAAATTGATATCATTTGTGTCAATTGGAGGTGTACCTGTGGATGTATTTCAAGGCCTACCTTCAAACTCAGTGCCTCTTTGCTTGACATCATGGAAAAATCTAAATAAATCAGCCAAGACCTCAGAAAAAAACATTGTAGACCTCCACAAGTCTGGTTCATCCTTGGGAGCAATTTCCAAATGCCTGAAGGTACCACGTTAATCTGTACAAACAATAGTACGCAAGTATAAACACCATGGGACCACGCAGCCATCATACAGCTCAGGAAGGAGACGCGTTCTGTCTCATAGAGATGAACGCACTTTTGTGCGAAAAGTGCAAATCAATCCCAGAACAACAGCAAAGGACTTTGTGAAGATGCTGGAGGAAACAGGTACAAAAGTATCTATATCCTGTCACGAGCGTCGTCATGAAAATGACCGGACCAAGGTGCAGCGTGGTGAGCGTACATTTCTTCTTTATTTTTTAAATGTTGCCAACAAAACAATAAACAACAAAAACGAAGGCTACACGTGCATTAAACGAAGACCACAACCCACAAATGAGAAAAGGAAAGTCTGCCTAAGTATGATTCCCAATCAGAGACAACGATAGACAGCTGTCCCTGATTGAGAATCATACCCGGCCAAAAACAAAGAACCAGAAAGCATAGACTCTCCCACCCGAGTCACAACTTGACCAAACAAACAGAGAATTAAAAGGATCTCTACGGTCAGGGCGTGACATATCCACAGTAAAACAAGTCCTATATCGACATAACCTGAAAAGCTGCTCAGCAAGGAAGAAGCCACTGCTCCAAAACCGCCATACAAAATCCAGTCTACGGTTTGCAACTGCACATGGGGACAAAGATCATACTTCTTGGAGAAATGTCGTCTGGTCTGATGAAACAAAAATAGAACTGGGCATAATGCCCATTGTTATGTTTGGAGGAAAAAGGGGGAGGCTTGCAAGCCGAAGAACACCATCCCAACTGTGAAGCACGGGGTGGCAGCATCATGTTGTGGGGTTCAAGAATTCAGTCAGGAAGTTGAAGCTTGGTCGCAAATGGGTCTTTCAAATGGACAATGACCCCAAGGATACTTTGAAAGTTGTGGCAAAATGGCTTAAGGACAACAAAGTCAAGGTAATGGAGTGGCCATCACAAAGCCCTGACCTCAATCCTATAGAAAACTGAAAATGCATGTGCAAGCAAGGAGGCCTACAAACCTGACTCAGTTACACCAGCTCTGTCAGGAGGAATGGGCCAAAATTCACCCAACTTATTGTGGGAAGCTTGTGGAAGGCAACCCGAAACATTAGACCCAAGCTAAACAATTTATAGGCAATGCTACCAATACTAATTGAGTGTATGTGTCACGAGTCCGACCGAGGGTGTTTCTTTTTCCCGGGCGGGTGGCGCTCAGCGGTCGTCGTCACCGGCCTATTAGCTGCCACTGATTGTTTTTCCTCCCCCTCCTTGTATGTTTAGTGGTAGCACCTGTGTAGGGTTAATTAGTTTGTCTTTATTAGACAGCCGGCCCGCCTGGTTGTTGTGCGGGATTATTTCTATGTAACCTTTGGCTCTGTTGTGGAGGTACGTGTTTTGTGCCTGGTCGTGATTTGTTCCATTGTACATTTTGATTCCCTGTGTTTGGGAACGTTACTTTTGTGAGCACCCTGTGGTGTGTTAAGCGCTATTAAAAGACGCACAACATTGAACTCTCTGTTTCCTGCATTTGACTCCACACCCACGACACCCGGAGCATTACAGTATGTAAACTTCTGACCCATTGGGAATGTGATGAAAGAAATAAAAGCTGAAATAAATCATTCTTTCTACTATTATTCCGATATTTCAGAATCTTAAAATAAAGTGGTGATCCTAACTGACCTCAGACAGGGAATTTTTACTAGGATTAAATGTCAGGAATTGTGAACAACTGAGTTTAAATGTATTTGGCTAAGGTGTATGTAAAATTCTTGACTGTCTCATTTCTCTTACATAGTAAGTACTTTTTCCTTAGCAGAGTCAGAGCTATAAAAGGGAGGGGGCGGGGTTCAAGTGCAAGTGTTGGTTCAGGATTCATATTTGTTTTACTGAGTAGAAGGCAATGCAAATGTTTTGAGTTTGTCGAAGAGGAGGTGCATATAACAAATTTTGACTGATTTAAAATACTTTGTGTGTCACTTTCTGACCTTAGTTCCTTTGTTATGTCTTTGTTATAGTTGGGTCAGGGCGTGAGTTGGGGTGGGTAGTCTATGTCCTTTTTTCTATGTTGTGTTTATGTGTTTGGCCTGGTATGGTTCTCAATCAGAGGCAGGTGTCATTCGTTGTCTCTGATTGAGAATCATACTTAGGTAGCCTGTTTTTCCCATTTGAGTTGTGGGTGATTATTTTCTCTTTTGTGTCTTCACCAGACAGGACTGTTTCGTTGTCCTTTCGTTCGTTCACTTTGTTGTTTTGTTATTCAGTGTTCAGTTGATTTATTAAATATTAACATGGACACATACCACGCTGCGCATTGGTCCGATCTCTCATACTCCTCGTATGAGAGGACAAATTCCATTACATTGTGTATTGTTTCGCTTCCTGAGTTAGTAATTATTTCCATTTGAAACAGACATCAGGCAAATGTGCTGAGGTGATGACGTCCTTGATGTCTTCAGCCTTGAGTGCATCTTCAAGGGCTGTCCAAAAGGAGGAAAGAATGGACATACCCATTCAACGTCATTCTCTACGGGTCTAGACTCTAGCTCTTATCACCAAGCATGTGGGGACAGATTAGAGCTCAGGTCTCCAGGAATGCGTTTGGGGCTCTAATTACCATGTCCAAGACAACACTATCAGTCCCCTGTCTCAGTCTGCTCTCAGAACACACTACTGTATGTATAGCCAGAAAGAATTCTGAGCATAGCTTAATATTGTCTGTTCACTTCTCCATGCATTGATTGAAATATGCTTATAGCATTGTAACTGCTCTAGGTAGTTGGGAGACGCTTTCAGGCTTTTTCACTTGTCCAGTGTCTGGTTACAAAGCAAATATGAAGTGAGCATAACTTCTTATGGCTGGGGGAAGTTTTGAGTAGCTTGGATGAAAAAGGTGCCCAGAGTAAACTGCCTGCTACTAAGGCCCAGTTGCTAATATATGCATATTATTAGTAGATTTGGATAGAAAACACTCCGAAGTTTCTAAAACGGTTTGAATAATGTCTGTGAGTATAACAGAACTCATATGGCAGGCAAAAACCTGAGAAGAAATCCAACCAGCTAGTGGGAAATCTGAGGTTTGTAGTTTTTCAAGTCATTGCCTATTGAATATACAGTGTCTATGGGGTCATTTTGCACTTCCTAAGGCTTCAACAAAGTGTCAACAGTCTTTAGAACCTTGTTTGAGGCTTCTACTGTGAAGGAGGGGGGAATGAGAGCTGATTGAGTCAGGGGTCTGCCAGAGTGGCATAAGCTGATAACGCTGGCTCACGTGAGAGCGACCTACGTTCCATTGCATTTCTACAGACAAAGGAATTCTCCGGTTGAAACATTATTGAAGATTTATGTTAAAAACATCCTAAAGATTGATTCTATACTTCGTTTGACATGTTTCTACAAACTGTAATATGACTTTTCATCTGAACTTTGGCCTGGACTTGCCCGTGCCTCGTGAGTTTGGATTGTGTAGTAAACGCGCAAACAAAATGGAGGAATTTGGACATGCATTATGGACTTTATCGAACAAATCAAACATTTATTGTGGAACTGGGATTCCTGGGAGTGCATTCTGATGGAGATCATCAAAGGTAAGTGAATATTTATAATGCTATTTCTGACTTCTGTTGACTCCACAACATGGCGGATATCTGTATTGTTTGTTTTGGTCTCTGAGCGCTGTACTCCGATTATAGCATGGTGTGCTTTTTTGATAAAGCTTTTTTGAAATCTGACACAGCGGTTGCATACATATGTTGTGTAACATGAAGTCCTATGAGTGTCATCTGATGAAGATCATCAAATGTTAGTGATTCATTTTATCTCTATTTCTGCTTTTTGTGACTCCTCTCTTTGGCTGGAAAAATGGCTGTGTTTTTCTGTGACTAGGTGCAGACCTAGTTCTAGGGATGTGCTTTCATCTTCCCGGGAACTGAAATGAATAACACATTTTTTTCCTAGTTGTGAGACAGCGAGGAGCCACCCTTCTCATGGCATTTGACCCTGCTCTGTCCCCAAAAAGACAGTAAAAACACAAAACTCATCTTAGTCCAAGTACGTATTTCAGCCAAAATTAGCGATGTCAGATTCAGGAAAATGAGGATTTTGGGATCCTCTGCAAAAGTCTGACATATGTATTTCACAACAGTACGTGTTTCTTCACAGGCTTGATGAGTAATTTCCCATCATTCCTTATTTACTGAACCTCAGCCATTCTGATCTTAATCCAATCTTGATTGGATAACGGTCCGATGGCATATCGTAATGAAATAAATTGAACTCATATGCTAACATGAATTACACTATCACAACTGTGATTATACTTCCATCATTGAGTTATCCTGCATTCCCTTTTCCAAGTCGATCTGTCGTCACAGTAATCCCTCTCTCCAATTAACCAACAAATTCAGTCAAAGTAGAAAAAGTCACTACAGTTTGTCACTGATTGTCACAATAAAATTGGCCTCTAACTTCTTTCCCATTTCTCTCTCTCTTTTCCCTTTTTGTCATTTGGAGCAAGTGCCCCAGATAAGAAATTGCTTACATCCCGCTCAGTGTGGGACTGGGTGGGTTGCTTCCCACAGGGTATGTACCAATGTGCAGAGAGCACACTTCGACAGATGCCATCAGAGAACAAGCATATGAATTACCAGGCAGCCTGCCATCCAGCGAGTTCACACAGAATGCCATTAATACCTGATGAACAGTCAGACAACAACACAACAACAACATGAAAGCCGTGGCAACTGGGACCCAGGTAAAAGTTCCATCATTTATATATTAATGGTTTTATTAACAAAGACTTCCAACTAGCAGCTAGCGAAACCCCTCAAAAGTTACAATGATGGAGGCGTCGAAGTTTGATGCCAGGCTGCAGCAACCAGGGGACCCGTCAGCGAATCACGTCCCGATGAATAAAAGATAACGCCACTGTTGACCAATAACTAATTCAGAAGCCATGAGATATTTATGGATACAATTAAAGAAAACACAAATCCTTTTAAATTTAAATTGCGGTAGATATTAGATTTATCCAATTAAGTCCCAATTTATATTAAGTAGGTAAAGTACCTTCACAAGTGTACTATAATTGGATGGGATCAGTGAATCTGTTATTGGGGCTTAATTAAAAATGAAAGGCTTAGTTAAGTCTTTAGATGTTCTTTACTAAAATAGGGCACATGATGTTATGATCTACGTGATATTTTTCATTATTATTATACAATTAATAGTCAACCAATGATTAAATGCATAAAATATCTGAAACAATTAATACTAAGTGATGTATTTACACTATATAAAAAGTTTATATTTTCTCTCATATTCCATCTCATGACATGGCACGCAAAACATTATTAATTGATTATCATAAATATTTCCACTTTTACAAGGTAACATTTTCCACAGGAGGCTCTGATAACGTCAGACACACTGTTTTCATTAAAATGACGCTGTGATTCAAAGTGTTGTTTAATGAGATGATTGCTACAGCCTGACCTTAATGGAAAGAAGCCTACCCTTAGGCCAGGAGAATGTACCAGAGAAGGGCGCGGGGGAGGGAAGGGAATATTGGAGTGCTGCTGATACAGAAAACACTACTTTGCCCTCTCGGAGGATGTTCAATCAGCTTTTAGGAATGGCCCTTGACTTCGACAAGGCCTGGGGCCCACAAGTAATCAAGCAGTGTGTGTGTGTGTGTGTGTGTGTGTGTGTGTGTGTGTGTGTGTGTGTGTGTGTGTGTACCTTATCTGTTTTCACGTTATCTTATCTTCCTCGTGATATGGAACTCCATTGTCCAGATTCTTTATTTAGCGAAACAGTTGCTGTGTCAGCTCGTTGGGAGAGCGAAGGGCCAACCTTGGCCTGCTTGGATAGCCTCTCTTCCTGCTTTTAGACAATGTATTGATAACGGGCCCATTTGCTAAGTGTAGTATAGTTATGGAACGAGTAATGGACACCGATGGAGAGGCACTCACATCCCTCATCATTATTGAAATGCCTCACTCTTCTTTGTTACCTAGCAACTCACAACATCTACTGTATCTGTCTGGACATTATGTACTTTGTGCCGTACATGTCTATAGGACAATATATCAAACATTCCTTTGTTTAGTTTCAAACTAGTTTATTTACTGTTTGGTGAATATGACAGCTGACAAACCTAATTAAGTGGAATAATCATGCATATTTATTTAAGGCATGCTACAAGAGATTGATACACTTGCAGCTTGTGTGGCACGTACAGATGTGGTGATTTAACTTTGGCCACCCACAGAGTTGTGATTGTAAAAATTAATGCTTCAAAGAAAGTTTGGTTCCGCTCTCTTTACTACCCTTCCCTTTCCATCTCAACATGTTCGAATCAAGACGACTGGGACATGCACATTTAATTCCCACTGCCCTCCTCACATTTCCTTACCATGTTCATCTCGGTTTCCTTTAGTGGGAAGAAACAGTTGAGCCGTGTACAGGGCTAGAATCTGATCTGGGATCTGAGGAGAGGAGAGAGGGGCATACTGACTGGGGACTGTGTGGTTCCCAGATACCCGGTGCGTGAGTGTGTGTGTGTGTGTGTGTGTGTGTGTGTGTGTGTGTGTGTGTGTGTGTGTGTGTGTGTGTGTGTGTGTGTGTGTGTGTGTGTGTGTGTGTGTGTGTGTGTGTGTGTGTGTGTATCGGAGTGCGTACTGCCCCTGAGATGATTTTCAGCAGGCGGTGCAGAGATGAGAGAGAGAGACGTGAGAGAGAGAGAGAGAGAAAGAGAGAGAGAGAGAGAGAGAGAGAGATGTTTCCTATGGGGGGCCTGTTACCGAGGGGAGGGGGAGATTTACCGTCCCTCTCAGTCAAAGTGCCCCCTCCACTCCTGCTGCGCTCTGAGACACACACAGACACACACACACACACACACACACACACGCTCCCAACTCTCCACAGGAAAACCCAGAGCCTAATGCGCAGCACCTCACAGGCAGCACACTGCCACGTACGTTGGGCAAACCAAACCAAGTGGGACACTAACTCCGACTCTGCGACTTTGATAGTTGGTTAATTACTCATGTGATGTGATTCAGATGTCTAGGGGCTTCAACAGAAAGTTCGCCTGACGGTTCCAACAGGGGAGGCAGGAGCAGACATTTTAGGAGAGCAGAGCGGTAGGTGAAAACCAAACCTATTCATTATTTATCAATATATCAGTTTACGTGCCGTCACACAGGGTCCCAGTAGTGTGGTGCCTGATGCTAAACGGTGATGCTACATGAAGTGCTGGATGCTAAATAGGTTTTTGTGTACTAACTAGGTGACATCTGGGACTTTGAACAGGATGAAACACTCTTCATGGCTAGCTGGAGAGGCACTGTGTTCTGTTGTGATGAAAAAGTATTCAAATGTAGATCTCAGTTTTCTTTACCTACTTGGTCTGAACTCTAGATTGTACATTCATAGAAAGGGTTTTTAACTACTCTGTAAAGTTTTACCTGAAATACACTATTATATTACTTTGAATATAACCTGGCAATTATATAAATGTAAGAATTTGATTTACATATTGATAGTAGGGTTAATTTCTAACTGGTTAAAAAATATATTTTAATATTTTGAGAGAACTTAAGATTTTTTTCATGTAACATCTTCACTCAACTCTCAAACAATACAAAAGCTGTGTTGTGTAATATAACACTGACTAGACATGAGCCTGATCTGATTCTTTCATGTTAAAATGTCTCATTGTTTTCTAACCGCTAGTCTGAGTCTTTAAATTAAAACCAGAAGGGAGAATGCAGGGCAGAGGAAACCACACTGAAGAAGCCACGCAAGGGGCGCATTGTCAAAACAACATAAAGCCCTGCCTGGCTCTCTCTCGCTCTCTCTCTGTGTGTGTGTGTGTGTGTGTGTGTGTGTGAGAGAGAGAGAGAGCTTGCGTGAGTGTGTGTAATATGTGCTTGTAGCCCACACACTCCTATTAGCACAAAGGCTGTGCTGATTATTACTTCCAGAAATGAAGTAATGTAAAGAGGAGACTCTTCATAAGCTCACCCATCATATTGTTTGACTGTAACCAGTCGTGGCATCTTCCCATCTGTGCCCCCTTGGCAAAACCTGTTTGAAGTCTGAAGGAGGTTGTTTTACTTCCCCTAGCAGTTGGAGAGGATGGGAGAGGACCCACTGTGATGTGTAACTTTTGACTGACACATTCTGGTTTTGGCTCCATTTCTGAGGAGATGTTCCTGGATTGACATTTCAGTTGTGGCGGGGGAAATTAGAAGATTCTGACAAAAGTATACTT